>NW_009936738.1:1158-28083 GCF_000696875.1 Nestor notabilis
TTTGGGCAGACGGCATCGCTCACATTCTGGGGTGTTTCTCTGGTGCAGATGCTGGTGTTCATGGCTTTGCATTTGTAGTTTTCACTTCTGCCTGTTTGTTGGGTGTCTAAAGAGCATCTGCCCTGTGTGAGGAGCAGATGTGAGCCCCATGGGGCAGGGCCTGTGCCCTCTGTGGCTTTTCAGTGCTTGTAGTATTTAGAGTTGGGATCCTCCTGCTGGGAGCCCTGGCTGTGTTGGGGTTCAGCCCCAGCATGAGGGCAAACCAGAAGATGTCTGTCCTGCACCATGCCTTCTACCCTGCTCTGCCGGGAGCCTTGGCTCATGCCAGGGAACCATCCCCTGAGATCCCCAGAGCGCCTGAGCTCCTGCAGCTGGAACCTTGCACTGGCTTGTTACTAGGGCTTCTCTTGCCAGAAACCAACCTTTTCGCTGCAGAAGAGAGTCCCTCAAGGACTGGTAATGAATGTGCTTGTATTCACATAGGAAATCTGCTCAGGAGGCAAGTCCACCTCGTCTGGAGGATTCTTTCCAGCATTCTAGCCTGGAGGCTGGGGAGAGGCAGGGGGATCTCAGAAATGCAGCTGCTGACAGCAGAGCACAGCGGGGCATGTAGGGTGCAAGGTGCAGGAAGGGAAGCTCAAACAGTGGCTGCAAGCTCATTTGGTGCTGCTGCTCCTTCCCTGGGCCTCAGGGTGGCTGCAGATCATTGTTATTTGGGCTTTAATGTTGGCTGTGATTGTCTGGGTGGGGGTCCTGAGCTATCTTTGTTCTAGGAGTACCGCGGCAAGGCTCTGTGTGCCAGTGGGTGTGTTCACATTCCTGTCGGAATACAGTTGCTACCTATTCCTCCCGTCTCCCCTTCTCTATATATGTGACATACGTGCCTGTCCATGTGCTGCTCACATCAGTCTGTGCAACATGAAGTGAAACTTCACAGCTCAAAATGGCATCCATTTTTTTACCAGATCAGATTTGCAGCTATTGTGCTAGAAAAAACAGGATAGATTTTGTCCTGTTCCTTTCTTCTTTCCTTTTCCTCGTTTGCCCTCCCAGCATCTGTAGGCTCTGTGATTCCCTTTGTCTCCTGAGGCTGAAGGAGAGGGGACTTGCAGTGGGTTGAGCGGTGGGCTTAAGGCTGTGTGGGACTTGGGTCAGGCTTTGCTGCAGGGGCCGTGAGCAGCGTGGCTGCAGAGGGTTGCAGCTTGGGAGTGGGCACGGTCTGTCCTGCTGGGACAGAGGCACTGGTGGCTCTGCTGAAGCCCCTTGGGGAGCAGCAGCCTCATGACAGGGAGGTGGATGTGGTGGCTCTGCGTCACCCCCATGTTTCCCAGCCTGGTGCTTTGTGCTGCTGTGGAGCTGAAGCTGGGGACACTCTGTCTTGGTCCTGTCAGGTCTCACCACCACTTACGCTTTTTTAGACATTCTGTGCAAAATGCTTCCAGCCTCGTGGGGTGAACTGGCGAAGGGGTCCGTAAACGGGAGGACCAGAGCATCAGCAAAGTCCCTGCAGGGGGAGGGGGCTGGTTGTTAGGCGAGACTCAGCTGGGTGATCCCCAAAGGAAACTGCCCTTTGTGCTGCAGAGGATGGTGAAAACCTTCCGTGGCTTCTGCCAGTCTTGCTGAGGGTTGAGTCCTTCCCAAACCCAACCTTGCCCATCCATGTGAGCTGCCCCATCAGCTGCACCACAGCAGAGAACACCCTCCACCATGCTGGGGAGCCAGTTCTTCCCAACCCTCTCCTCCTCCATCCAGTACTGGGAGGTGATGTCCCAGTCAAACCAACTAAGCATTTGGATATAGGTTATTTTATCCTGGCCCCAGCAGCAGATGAGCAGCAGCTTTTGGACACGAGGCTTGCTGCAGCCATTGCCTATGGGAATCATCAGGAGCAGATGGGAGGGATGTAGCAGCCCCTTCATGCAACACTGTAGTGGATTGATTTCTTTGTTTCTTGGCCCAGAGTCCTGTGCTCAGAATGCTGAAAGGTGGTATTTCTTGGCTTGTAATATCCTGAACTCAACCAGTCAGTCTTCCATGCCTAGACTAGAGCAATCTCCCTCCTCCTGGCCAACTACCACAGGTCTCTTTAGTGATACGATTCATAAAATGCTCCCCAGGGCCACCCTGTAAACAGTGGTTGCAGCAGCTCATAAAGTGACTGCACCTCACATGGTCACAGCAAATCCTTGCTACCAGTTTCCTGGACAGAGGAATATTGTTCCTAGGCCATTGATGCTCATTGGCATCTGGTTGTGGTAGGTGCTGTGGAAGTGTTCCTGTGGTAGGGAACACAGAGCTCGTGTTGGGACGCTCTCTGCCTGATGTCAGCTGCTCGCTTCAGAAGCTGCCATTGTTTTTTTGCCACGTTTTCTCCATAGAAAGGTTGAAGTTTGATGCTCAGCATCACATGTTTGTGTGCAAAGACCAGCCAGGGCAACTGGTGTTCAGTTACTGAGACCAACCACCGTGGGGAATTCGGTGAACCAACCACCTAAGCGAAGACCATGCCTGGATCTGCAGCAATCAGTGGCTCATCAGAGGGGATTTTGGGTTTCCTTCCTGTGCAGCCCTTGCTGTGAGGACCTCAAGATCAAATGTCCTGCAAGCTGAGGACTGGTGTTGTGAAGTGCCCGGTGCTGGGTCTCGTTGACCTGAGGTGTCTCCAGCAGCTGCGTCTCCGGCCCTACAGCCCTGGGGCATGAAGAGGGGTACAGGGAGGGAAATGCAGTCAAAGCTTAGGGATCTTGCTGTTGGCCTGGGGTAGAGGGGAGGTTGTCCTTAAGCCCTGTAGCCAGTTCTGGAACACAACGCTGGTATCATAAAGTTCCATGGAAATGGAAGAGCTCGCTGATGAACTTGGCTCTTGTGAAGAGGAGTGTTGTGACACTGTGACCCTCAAGATGGACAGAAATTGGGACTGGAGGTGTTTAGACAGAGCTCATCAAATATAAAGTCTGTCATCTGGTGGTGGTGGTGGTGAGGCGCTGGCACAGGGTGCCCAGAGAAGATGTCCTGCCCCATCCCTGGTAGTGTTCAAGGCCAGATTGGACACAGGGGCTTGGAGCAACCTGGTCTAGTGGAAGGTGTCCCTGCCCGTGGCAGAGGTTGGAACTGGATGAGCTTTAAGGTTTATTCCAACCCAAACTGGTCTGGGATTCTATGTCTTCTTTATGGAGATCTAATGGAAAACTAGAAATGAGGCCCAAAAGAGTCTCACTATGGCAAATGCTACTCGTGACACACCTTTAGTACCCTTAGGAATTTAAAAATTCAAGTGCTGATGTTAAACAACTGCTGCTGGACCCCTGTTCTCTGCCTCAAATACATGTTCTCCATCAGAAGGTGTTACCTGTTGGCCACCAGCTGCAAGCAGGTACCTGCAGCTCCAGTGCTCAGTGTCAGAACAGTGGTGTGCATCTGCCTGCCCTGGCCTTAGGGGTTTGGGAAGCACCAAGGCAGCTACTGTATTACTTTGTTTTCCACTCTGTAAATGTGTTTCTGGTGAAGTTCCTGGAATCTTGCTGTGGTTTAACCTGGCCAAGAGCTCAGCCCCACACAGCTGCTCCAGCGCTGTCCCCTGGTGAGGTGGGGAGAGAATCAGAAGGATAGAAGTGAGAAAACCTGAGAAAACCAGTGGGTTGAGGTAGAGACAATTGAATAGGTAAAGCAAAAACTGCATGTGCACAAGCAATGCAAAACCAGGAATTCTTTCCCCGTTTCTTATCACAGGCAGGTGTTCAGCCCTCCTTGGGGCAGCCAGGCTCCATCCTGCGTAACAGCTACTTGAGAAGACAAATATCATTGCTCCCAATGCCCCCTTCTTTCTTCTTCCCCCAGTTCATATGCTGAGCACAGTGTCCTATGGCATGGGATGTCCGTTAGGTCAGTTGGGGTCACTGTCTCAGCTGTGCCCCCTCCCAAATTCTTGTGCACCCCCAGCTTGCTTTCTGGGGTGGAGAGCAGAAGAGGCCTTGACTGTGCAAGGAAACACCCCTGTGTGATCAGCCCTGCTCCAGCACAAACCCAAACA
Organism: Nestor notabilis; assembly: GCF_000696875.1. Taxonomy (NCBI): domain Eukaryota; kingdom Metazoa; phylum Chordata; class Aves; order Psittaciformes; family Psittacidae; genus Nestor; species Nestor notabilis. The sequence goes on from NW_009936738.1 coordinate 5,189, forward strand.
CAGCCCATAGGAGCTGCACTGAGGAAAATTTACTCTACCCCAGCCCAAACCAGCGCAGATCTCAACAGTTTGCTCTGCTTGAATTAACTTGGAATATTTTTCACTGCTAATCTTGGCTAGTCATAAAAGTAACTTGTCCAAGGAAAGCAGTATTTGCAATGAGTAGAGGGGCATTGTCCAAGTGCCTCTTGAACCCCGACAGATGTGGGGCATTGACCACCCCTTCAGGAAGCCTCTGCCAGGGTCCAACCACCCTCTCAGTAAGGAAATGCTTCCTCACATCACAGCTCTGAGCCGTCCCCGTGCATCTTGCCCCTGGGAAAAGAGCTCAGCATGTCCCTCCACATGTCCCCCCTCAGGAAGGTGCAGAGTGATGAGGTCTGCTCTCAGACTTCTCCAACAAGACAAACCCCTGTGCTCAGCACTGCTAAGAGGCCAGGCCTGCAGCCATTCACCAGGTTGATTGTCCTCCTCTGGACCCATTTGAGGACCTTCACATCCTTCTCCAATGATGGGGCCCAGCACTGCATGCAGTGCTCCAGCTGAGGCCACACCAACACAGAATACAGTGGGACAATCCCTTCTCTGGTTCTGCTGTGGTTGATGCACCGCAGGATATGGTTTCCCTCCCAGTGCCAGGAGTCCCAGGAAACCTGCATCTTGAAGGACAGTCAATTGTAATGCTGCAGTAGTGAAAATCAGGGCTGGGGTTTATCGTGTCAGGTCCTGGGGAACAATTCCTTGTGGAGCTGGAGGGGAGGAGACAGCACAGAAGGGCAGGGGAAGAGAGCTCTTAGTCTGGGCATGCCTCTGGCCATGTCAGGTACCATGGAACCAGCCTTGTGGCATGACCATCCCTTTAGGATGCCACTGTGTGCCGGCAGTGATGCTGTATTCCCAGTGGCAGAGGCAGAGCTGATGCCTATCAGGACCCTCCCCTTGGCTTCGGGGGGCTGCCGGTGCCCCATGGCACACAGCAGGGTTGGGGGGCTGCAGGGCCTTTACTCACAGACCTCTGGTGTTAATGGGTTGTCATCAACCACCCTGGGGCTTCCTGGTGATCCAGCTCTGCCAGGGCTTCTCCCAGTGTGGGAAGCTGGCCCTTCTGGTGGGAGCAGCCTGGGCAGCGGGGTTTTAAGACCAGGAAATGGCCGCTGTGATCAAATTGCGCAACCAGAGCTGTGGTGTTAATGTGGAAGCTCCTTGACGGGTACAAACTGTGGTTCCTGAGCTTTAAAGCCATGAGCTTTTGTGGGGAGCAGCAGACCTCCTTGTCAGGGCATTTTACTTCATTACCAAAAGTGCGAGTATCTGTAATGTAATGTAATTCCAAACCTTTTGATCAAGTTTTGCCATTGCCAAACGGAATGGCAAATGGCAAAAGTTGGATAAGAACCTCCTTAAACTGTATTACCTTCCCAGGCAGGCACTTAGAGATGAACAATCACCAAGTTACGTACTCCTGGCCTAAAGCTTCCTGTGGGCTCTGAGCTGGAACTGGTATTTTTGAAGGGTCTGGTCCCAAGCTGGTTTTTGTGGTGGCTACACTCAGCCTTCACTTGGGTCTCCATACGAGGCATAGGTCAGGATTCCCAGGTTGCATAAAGGGTATTGGTGTCCTCCTTCTCCTCCATCACTGGGGCTACAACTACCTCTGAGCACTGTGGCTTGTTCTGGTTGATATTTCTTGATTCACTGGTTTTGGGGCTGACAAGGCTGAGATTAAGCTCAGCAACAGGAGGCCCGGGATGACTGGATGTGGTGATTACCTGGGCAATGCATTGGAAATACCAGATTTGAGTACAGGGTAGCAAAACGGGTGAATGGGAAAAAAGTCACTAAAGGCAGATTGTTCATTTAGGAGGAAACTAGGGCAGCAAAAAGGAGTGTCAAGATGCATGGACAAGGTTACAGAGGTGCGTGAATGATGTGAGTGGGGCTGTTTGGTGGTTCTGTGCTCGATCACCACAGCCCAGATCAGGGCAATAAAACAGATCTGTTCTTCTGACCACCCCTGTATGTCCAACCTGCTCCTAGGTCTCTGGCTGTCAGCAGAACCCTACGGATGGATCATGGTGCCGGGTTGGTGCCTGCTTCAGTCCTGCCAGCAGCCATCGCTGCCCCATCCCTGGCAGTGTTCAAGGCCAGGTTGGACGGGGCTTGAAGCAGCCTGCTCTAGTGGAAGGTGTCCCTGCCCATGGCAGAGGGTTGGAACTGGAGGAGCTTTAAGATCCTTTCTAACCCAACCCATTCCATGATTCTATGAGATATCCCCACCACCAAGTTCTCCTGCATGTGGTGTGGTTTGCAGGAGCTCCATGGGGTTGCTGTCAATGTAAATTTCATGTAGTTCTATTCTGTTTTGATAAAATGACATGCCTGGGACCCATAAGCATAACAAGAAGGGCAGGACTGGGCTTTCAGGCAGTCAGTTTTCTGGCACTTACGCAGTGTTTGAATTGCTGTGTGCTGCAGGAGAACTTCCGCCTTTGCAGGTCCTTTGGAGTAAGTACAGAGCAGTCTCCGTGCTGATGGGTTTTGAGCATAGCCTTGGGATACTGGACTGAATGCCAACTAAAAGCAGCTGTAAGGGAAGGTTCTGATGCAAGGGAGTCCGGTTGCAGGCTCCAGTGAACTGAAAGTTTCTTCTGCATTGCCCGAGTCTGCCTGTTAGTTGGGGCAGATGGGAAACCAGTGTTGGATTGTACCTACTCCTGGAGGCCACAGCTCCTTCATCCACTGCCGAATGTGGCTGTTGGGGACACCTGCAGCTGTCAGGGTGGGGTTTATTTTACATTATTTGTCCATTCCTAGAGCTTTTTTTTCATTCCCTGTGTGCTCATTGCCTGTGAGTGCTGGGACTTCAGGCAGTAGAAGGGAGCTGGTTGCTTCCTCTGTCTTTCTCCCTCTCCTGTATGAAACTCTGCTTCAGCAGAATTCAACAGAACAAACAGTTCTGACTTCAGGATGCGTCTTCTTGTTTACTGAGTCTTTGAGGCACTGGTGACACTTTGCAAACCATGGAGCATAGTGTGCAGTCCCTGTAGATACACAGCTTCCAAAGCGGTGTGCCCAGAGTTCTGGTGTCACACTCGATAGTGCAGGTGACAGAACTGGCTAGAAGGCTGGGTTCCTGGATTGATATTGTCCATGTGCCCTCTTGGTTTTTATCTTTGCTTACCAATATGAAAAATGGATCCTGAGGTGACTCTTCTCTGGGCTGTGGTTTAGGATTTCTCTGGGTGTATGTGGAGCCACTGTGATAACTGTTATCTGTCCAGCTCCAGCCTCCCCAGGGATCAGGGCTTCCACTTAACCATTCCATGACTTAATTATGCTGCATGTAGGCTGAGGGGGCAGCGCTGGTGTGTGGTCCTGATGCTGTGTCTGCGAAGCGTGGGGACCCGTGTGGCTCATCATCATTAGCTAAATAATGTACTTGGCATTCCAAGAGCCCAAGTCTCCCTTTGTCTCATTTTCAGAGGCTCAGACAATACACAAGGTCTTTCTCACCTTAAACCTCATATCTTTCTAGGCCTGGGGTTAGTGTAAGTTAATGGGCACTTAGTTTTGCAGCTACAGTCTGCAGCAGGATCATGTTTGTGGTTCCTTAAACTTCAGACTATTAAAAGAACTTGCTGGTCAACACTGATCCAAAGAGTTGAATTTAACACTGGGGAAGTCCCGAAGGATTTGCAGAAATCAGATGTTACACTGGCATTTCTAAGAATAGGTGGGATGACTTGACAGCTCTTTGCTGCTTAAGTTAGCTTCCATCAAAGGAAGGAGTCATGGGAAGCTGTTGATAAAAGATAGATATCTAAGATCATCCAGGACATGGCATGTCAGGCAAACCTCTCCTTAGTCTGGTGACAGCTAGTGCTGGCTGACGTTAGCAGAAAAAAATCTTGCATAGGATTTTAATTAAAATAATCAAGAAGCAGCATGGTAAATGCTGGAAATCATTTCATCTGGATAAGATCAGCGTCTGTATGTTCTGCACAAATGAAAGAGAATGTGGGTCACATTTACTGGAGTGACCTGACATCAAAGGAGATGCCTGCCGAGATCATCCATGGTCTCTGATATTAAATCTGCTACTTCATTAGGGGGTTGACACAGCTCTTAAAAACTTTATTGTGTTGGTAATAGATATAAAGGGATGGGTAACTACAATCATTATCTGTACTGATAACAAAAGTACACCATGCTGTCTGCATCCATCAGCTGGGGTGAGAGGTGCCCCTACAAGGACCTTTGCTGAAGGCTCTGGCACATTGTGGCACCAAGGGGAGGTAGGGCTGGAATGACCCTGTAGATGCTGCTCCCTGGAAGGCTGCACAGGGAAATGGACGCTGCTCCCTGGAAGGCTGCACAGGGAAATGGACAAGTGTCCTAATGCTGGGAAGCAGCACTTTTCCTGGAAGGGTAACTTCCCTCTTTCCCCACCTGCAGCACTGGCTCTTAGGAACGGCTGTAACATGTGAAAGCTGGTAATGAGATCATATGTTGTTAGAAAAGGGTGTCTTGAGCTTCTCCTGCATCTGCATCAGGTGTTTCCAGACAAACAAGGCCTAGTGAAGAAGTCTTCATTGATCCAAAGCTATGGTCTAGTATAGCAAGAGACAAATCCCCTCTGCACGGTGCTGGTTCACAGGCAGCAGGTCTGTTTGCAAACAAAAAGGGGAAAATAAAAATCTCAGGGAATCACGACCAGCCCCTGAAACAGCCACAGTTCATAGAATCATCCCAGGCTGCTTGAAGGGAGCTCAAAGCTCCTCCAGCTCCAACCCCTGCCACGGGCAGGGACACCTTCCACTAGAGCAGGTTGCTCCAAGCCCCTCTGTCCAACCTGGCCTTGAACACTGCCAGGGATGGGGCAGCCACAGCTTCTCTGGGCACCCTGTACCGGCACCCCAGCACCCTCACAGGGAAGAGCTTCTGCCTAATGTCTCTTGTTGATACACTCTGTATTAGGGACAGCATCATCTGGGTACCACTGGTAGTTTGAGGTGAGCAGCGCCTGACCAGCATGTAAAGAGCAGCCATGGCCTTTTTGCTTCATGTCTTTAATGGATCTGATGTTTCTGAACATCTGCAACGGCCTTCTCTTGATAGACAAGGGAAGTATGTCCCTTTGTCTCATCACACAGGTGTCTCTGCTTTAAGCTGGGCATCACCTGTGCAAAATTCCTTCATCCTGATGGGCAGTGATCCTTCATCCAGGATGGGCTGGGGTTGGATAAAGTAAGTGCACTGCCTTACATTGTGTGGTGCATCTGCAGAAGTCCCTTCCCTGGAAGTGGTGTTCTTCTGGGGGCAGGAGCAGGTTTTCCAGCAGGATTGTATTTCATACCTCGTTGGTGAAGAATGGGGTTCATCTGACTAATGTAGATGTCCATCAACAAGGATACCTCTGTTACTGAGCTGATGGACCCCTATGAGGGGCACTGCTCTGGGGCACTGAGAGCAGGCATCATGTCTGCAGCAGCACGGGTGGATGGTGCTCGTGTTTTTGCTCTCTGGCTATGAAAGAGGCCTGGCACTGCTAACTCAGGTGTAGATACAGAAGTGAGTTCTTCCCCTCCTGGCATTGTTCATGGATGTTGTTCTCATTTCATCTGTGGTACCAGGAGATGGAGGAGGCTTTGGGGACCCTGTGGGAGCAGATGTGGCTCTGAGGCTATCTTGGGGTCTAAGCTGATGAATACTGTATACATGTAGCACTAGCTCTGGTTCCTGCACTGATGTCAAACTAAGCCTTGCATGCGTGTTCTTTCTTAACCAAAATACAGACTTTCCCAGGTTCCTGGACATCCTTGACCACCTTTTGCTTGGTTTCTGCTGCAGTGTCTCAATCTCGATCTCCCTTTGTGTTTTGCAGCTGAAACCCCAATTGAGGAGTTCACCCCGACCCCGGCCTTCCCTGCGCTCCAGTACCTGGAATCAGTGGATGTGGAAGGTGTCGCTTGGAGAGCAGGGCTTCGCACAGGGGACTTTCTGATTGAGGTGAGCCAGGAAGGGGCAGGGAGGGTGAGCGGTAGCTGCCACCAGCATCTGCCTCTGCAGGGCCTGTGTCTTGCATGAAATTGGTTTGCTCTATAAGGTGTTTTGAAAGCTGGGTAATAATTGTTACTGACATGCCTGCTGCTTGATGTCTTGATGAAAAACTGTAGTTCGGGTACAATAATTCAAGCAGTTGCATGTTCTCTGTGCTATAAGATGAGCTGACAGGTTCCCTTCTGTTAACTGAAAATGGAGGTTGGAGAAAAGACTGATCAGATGCTCTCTCTGGAGGCCAATGTCAGGATTGTTTTGTACTGGTGTTTATTACACCTTTGCCCAATGTGGTGCAAGTATTGGGGTTTATATAGAAGATTGATTAGGTATGAAGGGCTCTGCTCTGGTATCTCCCCTCTGGTGGAGCCTATGCTGAGGCTGTGCATTGCCTTCATTCCACTCCAAGGCCACAGCTGGATGGATTTTCCTGGCCATGTTTAACAGAAAGGAAAGCAAGGACAAGAGGCATGTTAAACAAGTGCCTGGGGCATACAGCAGCAAGGTACAGTGAGGTGAGATCAAGGTGCAGACTGTGTCCTTCCCTGGGACACAGGCAGGAGACAGGAGAAAAATGACACAGGAAGCAGACAAGGCTCAGGATTGTCATGATACATGAGGTGCCTCGTGGTGAGTGAGCACAGCAGAGGACGGTCTTAAGGAGTGATTTAAAAGAGAGCAATAACAGTAATTCGTTTACAGGGACTCTCCTCACTAAAGCATAGGAGACATCACTGTGGTGCTTGCTAGGGAAAATGGCATTCAGAACCCAATGGGTGCAGTGCGAAGAGGCCAGGTCTGCGTTCTTACAGCTGGGGGAAAGACTGTTCCGATGCGGTGTCATTCCGATGAGGAATGATTCAGGTGTTTGTGAATCACCCAGTCACAATGCCCATGTCTAGGCCTTCATTGTAAAGGGATCCCAGAGAGTTTGTTTCAAACAGGCATGAGTCAGTGCAGGAAGGGGTGTGAGATGGATCCTGCCCTTTACAAGGGAGCAATAGGGGCAGAAGAGGTGGAGTGAGGCTGAATGGACACCAACTGTGTGTTAGATGGAATGGGAAGGGGAACTGTGAAGGTTTGAGGTGTGTTACGTGGTTGGGCTCCACTGCAAATCTCTTCACAGCAAGTGCCAAGCAGCAGGCAGGGGGCAGGCAGTCGTAGAGCTGGAGGAAGGGCTGGCATCCCATGGGATTCTTCTCTTTTGCATCATGCCATGCAAAAATCATGAGGCTTTAAGCCCAGTAGTGCAGGATGTGATACCTGCATTGGTCTGAGGTAGGGTGGGGGGTGTAGGTTGTGGTTCTGTGTGATGTTGGGCAAGTAGAGCTGCATCTTCTGGCAGGTGGATGAGGCAGGTTGTGCTGGTTGTGGAACTGGGACTGGGAGGCAGGTGATGAAGCTTCGCTCAGCTCGGCTGCTGTGGTTTGCTCTGCTGACAAACACTCCTTTTGCCAGGGGTGGTCATCACCACATACCAGACAGCTGGTTAAGGCACCCTGGAGCTCCCAGAAGTACTCTAGGGGTTCGCTGGAGCAAGGAGCTCAGACACAGCCATGGACTTGACATTGGATGTGTGGCTGATGGAAAGCCTGTGCCTGAATCAGGGATGGGCTATAATGTGTCCATGTTGTGATGTGTCCGTGCTGAGGTCCTGCATGTGCTGTGCCCTTCACCCAAGATAGAAAGTCCCAAGGTGGTGCTGGGCAGGCAGGAGGATGGACGGGCAGCATGTGAGACATGGAGCCGCGTAGCCAGGAACACTGGGAATCACACGATGGCTGGACCATGGGCTTCACCTATCAGCAGAGGTGCAGGTTGGGAAGATCACATCCCTCTGCCGCTCTCCTTCCTGCTGTTAGTGGGGCTCAGATCTCCCCTCCATACCAGCAGCAAACCTTTGGAGAGCAGCTCCTGGTGGGGCCATTTGCTCCGTCCATCCTGGGCCTGGGTCCTGCAGCCAGAATGTCCCCGAAAGCTGCGAGCGGGAGGCTGCTGGCAAAGGCTGCATGACCCAGATAGATAGCCTTGTGCAAACAGCTTCTCTGTCCTTGGGGTGTCTTCTGCAGCCTCTAAAGAAAGCCAGTGAAGTACCAGTTGTCATAAGCCTGACAAACCCATTATAGAGCTGGTGCATTTTCTGATATGTGCGATTACAAAACCAGGAAGAACTTGAGATGCACATAAAGCCGCGTGGGGTGCAAGGAGTAGGTTGAGGAGCAGGTCAGTGCTGCAGTGAAGCAGCCTCATCTGGGCTGGGACTCATGGTCCCTCTCCCCTCCCTCCCAGATGGGATGTTGAGCTGCAGAATGGATGTATTTACTGGTTGCCCTTTCCTTGGGATCAGCTAGCTGAGCTGCCTTCCCCTATGGCTGCATGATCATTAAATCTGTGGCAAGTGGAGCAGTAAGCATGTGTGGTTTCCCTGGGAAGGGAAGCCGGAGGTGGGTTTAGAATGAGCACAGCAGCTTTGCCGCAGTGTAAAGCTACATCCCACGGGCAATAGTCAGAAAAGGAGATGCTGTGATATAGCTTGAAGCCTTGTACAGGTCTCAGGGACCATCTTCAACCTGTTCAATTGTATGGATTAGAGGTGCTAAATTTAGATGGCATGGGCGTTTTGAGACTTCATTTCTAGCCTTGTAACTTGTAGCCCTAGACCATCTCTTGCTGAAATTAATCTTTAGCCTTTTAGCTTTAAAGATTTCCTAGTATTGGAGAACAGTGCTAGATGTAGGTAAGGTGCTATAACACTGGAGTTAGCAAACTAGAATCAGAGACTGGTTTGGGTTGAAAGGGATATTAAAACTCATCCATTTCCAACCCCCTGCCACGGGCAGGGACACCTTCCACTAGAGCAGGTTGTTCCAAGCCCCATCCAAGGCCTCTCAGCACCTTCCATACGAATGAAGGGCCATGAGTGTTCTTGCCGAACATGGCAGGCTGAAGCCTACTTGGTTGGCAGGTTGAGGTGGCTTTGTCAGTGGGATCCATGGGATGGCTGTATGGAGCTCAGGACACTCGTTTGACAAGTGCTGGTGTCCTCATCTGATACTTCCTTCAGCAAGACTGATCTGTGTTTGTGTTTAACTAGGAAACATCTCCCTGATTTTGTAAAGGTGGAGAATTCCATCAGACCCCTCCCTGGCTCCTCCAGTCTCCCCAGTTGCTGGCACTTGAGTGTATGAACCCCTGATACCCACTTGCTGGTACCTGGATCTCTTGACACACGTGCACTGGATCCCACAGGCCTTTAAGGCACTGGGTCTGTCCAGCAGTTGGTCTCCAGCCCCCAGATCTCCCTGGTTGCCTAAAGCACAGGAACACACAGACACAAGCAGTCTCCCTGGATGCTCTGGACACTGGGTTTACTAGTAGCTGACTCAACCCACTGGTCAGCCTGGTCCTTCAGTAGCAAATCCCCAGATCCCCAGTCTCTTTGTTCTCTGCTTGTTCTTGCCCAATCTACCATCATCCTACCCTGTTATTCCCTTTCACTGGGCATCTTGGTACGTCTGGCACATGACAACACAGAGTTAACACAAGATCAATCAGTAACAACCCATCCTCTCTTCAGCCTGTACATATTGATGCACGCTGCCTGCTCGTCCCTCTCCCCTGGGATTTATCTCCTGCTGATCCCAGCTTTAACAGCATCTGCTGCCGGGCTGCCCAGCTCCCTTACGCTCCTCCACCTCAGGTTGTCTTCTGGCTCTGAGCTGTGGCAGAGGGAGCTGGGAGCTCTGGAGAGACATAACCTCAGTCCTGCAATGCCACCTACCAACAGAAATCCAGCATCAGAAGCAGCATGTTTAAAATGCTGTCCTCATGGCATATGCTGGGGTCCTTACACCAGCTGTGTCCCTGGTCTTCCAAGTCTTTGCAGCTCTAAAGTACCATAATAATAGACTGGAATATGTTGCTCTCCTTCCACTGGCTCTTTTTCCCTCGCCTTCTGGGTTTGTTGCTTTTCCTGGTCTCCTTTGTCATGCTTCACATCCTCTCTCAGGAGGACCAGACACTTGAGCCTTCTCTTCGCACTGGAGTGAACAGGTTTGGTTTCTAATCCCAGCATATCCTGTGGAGTGCTCACAAGTGCTGAATCCTCTTTTTGTGTTGGCTCAGCCTCTGCTTGCTGCAAAGTATTCAGTGGAAATCTGATCTGGGGTTTGTTACTACTGAAGGTTGAAGCACTGTCTAGGTTTTAAGCTTGCAGGGGAACCCTCTGATACTGGACCGGATTGTCTGGACCCTTTAGTGCTCAGCTCACAGGGAGGAAATTCTGTCTCGAGGAGCACAAAGTCTGCAGGGCAGGGGCTGCACAGTCTGTGTATGTATCACATGAGCAGGGCAGGGGGATGCATCACACAGCACTGCTCCCTGCTCCACTGGGAGCCTGCAGAGGGGCTTCCTGCTCACCGGCTGCGCGCTAGGCTGGCTGGAGGCAGGGAATGGGCAGGACAGTGGTAGGGCAGCCCTTTGGTCTGCTGGGGGAACCAGGCAAGTCACTTGGTTGTCTTGCAGCCCTTCGGCTTTATCCCATGAGCTGCTGCTCACCCCTGGTCTCACTGTTCTGTTCACTTCCTAACCCCTTAATAGACTTCCTAACCCCTTAATAGACTTCCTAACCCCTTAATAGACTTCCCAACCCCTGTCCCTCTGTTTCCTGGTTTGACCCCCCATGGCCACGTTCAGAACTGCATGTCTGGTTGTGCTTTCTGATGGGCACAATCGCTGCTTCCTCCCTTTACCTGTCAAAAGCCCATAGGCCTCCAAACATGCATGTGCCCATGTGTCAGGAGAAGCTACCCAGGTGAAACTCCAGCAGTAACTGCTCAGCATCTTTGTTATCTGCTGATTCAACAGCCAAAGGATCCCACTTTGCAGATTCTTATGCTAAAACAAGTACATGAACCAAGTTATCTGGTATTGTGAGGTCTTCTAAAGACAGATCCTCAGTTCATCACCAGTGTGGAGGCTGCCCTTTCTTCCTCGTGACTGACCTTCCCCATCTGTCAGGAGTGGGATTCATATCAGCCACAGGCAGAGCAGCCTGTGGTGCTGATTGACACGGGCTGTGACTGCAGTGTGAAGGGGCAGACAATTCCCGGGGCTTCCACTTGCTTAAAGCAGGCAGATCAGAGGCACCAAGCTCAGGCCTTGACCTTCCAGTTCTGAGACCTCCACCCCTCTCCCTCTCTCACACACTATTTCTATGTATAGAAGAGTAACCTCAGTGTTTACTCAGCATCTCTTTTAGCTGCATTTCCATCATTTCTGCTTCAAGAAGAGTGGTTGGAGGACAGCTCTAACGTGAAGCCAAGTGGCTGCTTTTCTTGGCTTGTCCGTGTCCTTGTTTCAACACCACAGCACCAGCTGTCCATGGGGCACTGTAACCTCCAAAATACCACCATTGTCCTACAACCGTGGGGCTGCTGCAACAGCACAGACACAGGTGATCTCAGTATATGGCCTTTGGTAAAGATCTGTGGTGGGATTCATCTCACCTCACCTCCGGCTTCAGTTACCTGGGTGCCTGCACCACCTGCCTTGCCTGGTCTGCCAGTGCTGCCTGTGGAGACCAAATACATGTGGAGATGGAATTTGGGGCAGTGAATTCAACTGACCTGGCCTGGGGTCTGCCTTAGGATGTGACAAGTCTGATGGATTCTGGAGAGGGGCTTTGAATAAGAGCCTGTAGGGACAGGACAAGGGGAATGGCTTTAACCTGCAAGAGGGGAGATTGAGATGAGCTCTTGGGCAGCAGCTCTTCCCTGTGAGGGTGCTGAGGTGCTGGCACAGGGTGCCCAGAGAAGCTGTTGGCTGCCCCATCCATGGCAGTGTTCAAGGCCAGGCTGGACATGGGGGCTTGGAGCAACCTGCTCTAGTGGAAGGGGTCCCTGCTCGTGGCAGGGGTTGGAGCTGGAGGAGCTTTAAGGTCCCTCTAACCCAAACCATTCCATGGTTCTTTGATTCACTGACCAGCTCTCCCCTGAATGTATAGGAGTCTCAGGAAAGCTTTTTCCAGGGTAGGTACCCATTGTGTGGACAGCACGTTTTGTCAGGTGAATCCCAGCACCGCAGCCTCTTCCCAAAGGCACATTATTCCATAGTGCTGCGGGTGAGAAGTACTGAACATGGAGCATCTCCTTGGAGCATCTGGGGTTTGTTCTCTGTGCTCTTGGGGCTTCTCTCAGAGGAACTGCCAGAGTCTGATCACTCTCGACACTTTGGGTGTAGCTGCATGTGCTGTTGCCACTGGTTCTCCTCAGGATTGTGGGTGACAAAGCCTTGATGACAAACCAGTGGTGACTCTCCAATGTGAAGTCAGGGAATTTTGTGGTGTCCATGTGCTCTGAGGTGGTGACCTCTGGAGACTCAGAAGCAATACTGAGATTGCTGTGAGTCTGTCCTGTTTGCTGGCCTCCAGCAGCAGACACAGGAGAAGGAAACCCTTCCTGGACACAGTGCTTTCATTTGGAGGTTCAGTCTTTGAACATCATTCTGAGCATGGTATCTCCATCATGTCAAGAGATGTGGTTCATTTCTCCCATCCCCAGGGTGCCCACTTGCTCGTTACAGTCCATCTGTCTCACAAAAGTCATCTCCAGTTGATGGTGGATCAAGAACTTCAATAGCACAAAGTTTCATCACAGCTCTGAAACTTTCCTCAAGTTCCTCAGTGCAGAGGCCACCACATCAAGATGTGTTGAGCCATATGGCAGTAGGGGACAGTGTTGGAGGCCTGGCTTTATCCTTTGTGTAGTCCTGGAGGCTGTACTGTGGCTGTGTGCTAGAGATGCCTCCATCAGCTCTGCCTTCAGTGGTGGCAGGACGTGACTGGTCTCTGACGAGAACACGGATGGTTTTTATTTCCCCATCACTGCAAGTCCCTCTCTGTGCTGCTGAGTGGCCCTGCAGCATCCCCAGCTCCCACATGGGTTGTCTTGGCTATCTCTGGAAACTGCAGCTTTCAGTCAGTGGCCTGGATGTCAGGTAGCTCTGAAGAATGCTCATTTCCTGTGAGAAACACTCGTCTTAGTAACAGAAGGACCATGAGCAGATGAGGTTTTGTAGCTTGGTGGACCATATTTTCATCCTTAGCTATGGCCAGCTCCTTACCCACTGCAGAAACTTGTCCCCTCCTTGCATACGAGTCTTTTACACCCTCAAATGGAGGGATTTTCTCTTAGTTCCCTGAGCGTGTGTCTCAGCACAGTTTCCAAATAGCTTTTAGTGGGAAAGTGGAGAGAATCTTCTCCCATTGCTCCTTGTCAGGGCTCTCTGAGGATCTCTGAGGGGTTTTCCATCAACGAGTTACTCCATTTCACAGTGAAACCATAAGTTTGGGCTGATCTTCCTCTTGAGCCAGCTTTGAACCTGTAGCTGGGTGTTCTCTCCTCTGTATAGGCACAGAAGTGCTGGTTTGGAAGCGTTCTCTGGGATCCTGCTCTGAGAAGGACTACATCAGGTCAGCTGTGGCTCTGTCCAGCCAAGCTTCAGGAACCTTCTGCAGGAAACCACGTGCTGTTGGTGCTGCTCTGGTCCTTCTGGTGGCCTGTTCTGGGGCCCTTCTGCGCTCCTGGAAAGTCTTGTTCTTTTTCTAGTGTCTGAGTCCAACCTGACCCTCCCAAACCACAGTCTGTGGCTGTTGGCCACATTTGTTACATGATCTGCTCCTTCAAGAAGAGTTTGGCTCAGTCATGTCTGTAAGTGCCCTTTGAGCAGTCACAGGCTCCTTGCTGGCTTTTTATTGTACAGTCTGGGTCTGAAGCCTGTTCAGTTTCTCCCATCTCTCTAAAACTCAGTGGCTGAAAACTGAGCACAATATTCCAGGTGCAGCCTCACCAGCACTGAGAGAAGAGGGAGATAACTCACCGCAAGCTGCTGGCCAGGCTGGGGACCCCCAGCTTTGTCCAAAGGCCTGAGCAGTCTGCCGTCATGGAATCCCAGACTGGTTTGGGTGGGAAGGGACCTTAAAGCTCATCCAGCTTCAACCCCTGCCACAGGCAGGGACACCTTCCACTAGAGCAGGTTGCTCCAAGCCCCTGTGTCCATCTTGGCCATGAACACTGCCAGGGATGGGGCAGCCACAGCTTCTCTGGGCACCCTGTGCCAGTGCCTCAGCACCCTCACAGGGAAGAGTTTATGCCCAAGAGCTCATCTCAGTCTGGCTCATCTCAATCCCTCTGGCTGGTTAAAGCCATTTCCCTTGGCCTGTCCCTCCAGGCCCTTGTCCAAAGCCCCTCTCCAGGATTCCTTGAGCCCCTTTGTGCACTGGAGCTGCTTTAAGGTCTCCCCTTAAGGAGACTTCTCTTCTCCAGGCTGATCCAGCCCAGCTCTCTTAGCCTTTCCTCACAGGAGACGTGCTACGTCTCTCTGGCCATTTTTGTGTCTATTCTCTCGACCCCTTCCAAAGAATGCAGCAGCTCTTCTACAAAGAATCTGTTGCTTTCCCACTACTGGCTTCTCATCTTATATTTTCTGTTAGGCTCTGAGGTCTGTGAGCACACTTTGTCCATGAACACTGAGACACAACACAGAGTTAAGCACTTTGGTCACATCTGTATTGGTCACAACTGTTTTTTTATCAGCACACTGGCATTTTCCCAAACTTCATTTTGGTTGCTATGTGAACCCCAGAAGATGTCCTTCTTTTGCTGAATGTCTTCTGATCGTCTTTGCTCCAGCTGGGCTTTGGCCTTCCTGATCCTTTCCCTTGTGCTTGAGCATTGTTTTCATTGCTTTGGTGCCTGTCACCTTTTCTCCTCACATGTTTTGTTTCAGGTCATTAAGAAGCTTGATTCCTCCCCACGCTGCCCCTCTGCAAAGTGCCTGGTCTTCTAAATGACAGCGTGGGTGTGTTGTTCCTGACATCTCAACAACTTCTCTTTGCAAAGCAGCTCCCCTTTCCCATCGAGCTGTTTTCAGGGAGCTGAAGTCTGTCCTGAGCCTCAGGATCCTGCCTCTGCTGCTCACATTTCCAGCCTCCTCCAGGTGCTCAGTGCAGCCATCTCACCCTTGCTGCCCCATCACCACATTCCCCAACAGTTTTGCCCTGTTGGTGAGCAGCAAGTCAAGCAGAGGTCACCTCTAGCAGCCAGTGTTCGCGTTAGGAAATCGTCACCAGTGGTCTAGGAGCCTCCTGGATTCCCTGGTCAGTGATCCATTGCCTTCCCAGCAGTCATCTGGACAGTCAAAATCCTAGAAGGGATAAGGGCTTGCCAGATTTCCACTAGTTGTTTGTGGACAATCTCACCCATCACCTCCTCTTGGGCAGCAGTAACAGACCCTGCTGCTCCTACCCTACCTCCAGAGACTCTCAGAAGGCAGGTATTAGATGCATGTATTGGGCATGTATGGGTTAGATGATCTTAGGCAGAAGCTCTTCCCTGTGAGGGTGCTGAGGCGCTGGCACAGGGTGCCCAGAGAAGCTGTGGTTGCCCCATCCCTGGCAGTGTTCAAGGCCAGGTTGGACACAGGGGCTTGGAGCAACCTGCTCTAGAGGACCTTTACTGACATTCTTCCTCCAGACCTTCCTCTGATCTCTGGGCTTAGGTCCCCTTTCCCTGATGGCCCAGTTTAAAGTCCTTCTCTGCACTTCAGCAAGCAGTTACACAGGGTCTTTCTCTTCCTGGCAATCTTCTGTCATCCCCAGTGGGGCACCAGGATCAAGGAAGCTCAGTCACAGCAGGCAGCGTCAGCTGCAGGGCCAGGCATCACTCTCGCAGATGTGTGCACTCCAGTGGGTCTGTACTTCAGCCTGAAGAGTTTTTGGGCACAGGTTGTTGAGAACGGAGCTGGAACACGCTCTTGCTGTGTCTCCATCAGCTGTGACCCCAAAGCCTTGCAGACTTGGAGCTGCTCAGGGTTTTTCCTGGATGTGTCACTGTTACCCACCTGGATGAGCAGAAAGGGGACAGAGTCTCCAAATCGTTCCACAACACTGCCAATGCAGTGGGGCAGGCAACAAACCTTCCAGGACAGTAGTTCTGGCTGGTACATGGTGTCTGTGTCCCATATCTGGTGACAGCCTTCCCTGTGACAATGGCATGGTGTAGGGTAGCTAGCAGACACTCTTCCAGCACAAGGTCACCTGGCAGAACCACTGAAAGTTTTTCGCCAAGGTGGCCTCTGAATTGTGTGGTTCCTTTCCTGAGTTCTGTTCTTCTGAGGCAGAGCTCTGTCTTCATTTAAATGTGTTTTGTTCTTCTTTATCATAGAATCATAGTATGGCTTGGGTTGACAAGGCCCTTAAGATTATCTAGTTCCAGCCCTCTGCCATGGGCAGGAATAGTCACCCAAGGCTCTGTCCAACCTGGCCTTGAACACTGCCAGGGATGGAGCATTTACCACTTCTTTGGGCAGCCTGTTCCTTAACCATTTGACAAACCCTGTTCAGAAGTTGCCTGCATCTCCCAGCCCCTGCAGCAGAGCCATCCCAGGTGGCAGCAGCTGCGTGCAGAGACTCCCACAGGAGAGCAGCAGGGCATGTCTTCAGTGGCTGAGGCGGAGCTGCCAGCAGCTCTCCATGTTGTCCTAGAAGCGGATCCATCACCCAATGCTGGCTTCAGATCATTAGGTTTATACACAAGAGGTACAAGGTAGAACACTTCCAGTTACAATGATTGGTCAGTAATCTACTACTACTACTATTAATAATTGCTGTGTCATTCCTCCTAATCACTGCACATGTGCCATGGGGGTCTCTTGATGGTCATCAGTGGTCGTTTAATGAGGTTTCTCCCCGCAAATTCTCTGCCAGAATCAACCATGAGTCAGCTTCATGCAGGTTGAATGGCCTTCTTGATTGCAACCTCAGATTTCCTGGTTTATATCCAACAGTTCTTAGATTCAGAGCCAGGGATCTCCGCTGGTTTCACATAAACAATGCACTATCCCTCAGTGTCAAACTCCAATTGGTACAAGGTCATCCTGACTGAAATAAACCAGTTTTGTTTGTAACATGCAGGCGTGTTTCAGTAGGGCTCAGGTGTCCTCCAGGTTGCCTTTGGGAAGTGTCTCCATTCTTGAGTTCCCTGTATACCCAGGGAATTCCCACGTCAATGCCAGCCCTGCAAGCCTTTAGGTAGGACACAGGATTGGAGAGGTGGCATCACCTCCCTGGACAGGAGCTCAGTCTCCTGCTGTCACCTCTTTGCTTTGGTGCTGCTGCGTGGTGTGAACCACTGAGGAAGGATGCACATAGGTAAGTGCATTGAAGGGGAAAGGAATCCTAGGAATTCCAAGGAATTGAACATCCACAGTCACAACATCTTCTGGGCTCCTTCACTCAGAACTGAACAGTTTGGCAGGGTGCAGGGGCAGGTGGGCTTTACCCTTGTGTGCCTCATTCAGACAGTGTGGGTCAAGAAACCTGCAGATGCTGCTGGAGCAAAGGGTGTCTGTGCTTCAGCTGGGGATGTGTCCTCGGCCAGAGCTTGAAGGGGCTTGTGGACAGTGCACGTGGAGGTGCTCTGCTCACTGGGTTTTCAGAGGGCAGGGGAAGTGGATGTGGCTGTTACAGTGTGGTGTACCTGGATGAAATGCAGCAGCACAAAGATGTGGGTTTTCTTGAGGGAAGGTTCCAGGCTGCAGGGATTGAGGCAGCCGTGCAGAGCATAGCAATGGGCTGTGTTGAGGTACCTTTGGATGAGGTGGGATGTGAATGCAGTAGCTGCTGCAGAGGGCACCCAGTGACAGCCTCTCCAAACCCATCACCAGTAAAAAACACGTGAGGCAATGACACCATTGTGTAGTCAATGCTCATCTCGCTCGCTGCAGTCAGTGGGGCAGTGCCAGGCTGTGGAAGTGCCACCATCTAGGACAAGATGAGACCTATCAGGAAGTGGGATTTGCAATTCCTGTCATGTCTGTCCAGGATTGAAGAGCACAGTCCATAGTGTTGAGCTGTGTCTTCCATTTTATACGTATATTGAGCATGTGTCTACACACAGGATTTACAGACATTAGGTACAAAACCGGGTATAAATATGTGGATATTGTCATTATTAGGGGTTGTATTCCACAGTCATACAAAAGCATTGTTAACATTACAATTAACCAACGAGGTATCTCAGTGCCAAAGAAAGGTGTGCGGGGCAGGCAGAGACTGCTGGGGCAGTGTCTGCACTGGGGGCAAGGAGAATGGCTTTAACCTGCCAGAGGGGAGATTGAGATGAGCTCTTGGGCAGAAGCTCTTCCCTGTGAGGTTGCTGAGGCGCTGGCACAGGGTGCCCAGAGAAGCTGTGGCTGCCCCATCCCTGGCAGTGTTCAAGGCGACGTTGTAGACAGGGGCTTGGAGCAACCTGCTCTGGTGGAAGGTGTCCCTGCCCATGGCAGGGGATTGGAACTGAATGAGCTGTTCCTTTCCAACCCAAACCAGTCTGTGATTCCATGAATTTCTTTTCACACATTTGAAAACAGAATTGTTTGCTCCAGTGGCACTGTACTGCTGTAGCAGCAGATCCAGTGGTGGGGCCCTGATCATGTGCAGATCATGGCAGCAGCCCGGAGCATCTCCTGGGCAAGAGTGAGACCTTTATCTGAACCTCAGAGTTTCTGATACTTGGGAACATAAATTTGACATAATTGACACAATTTAAGGGTTATGTGAGGACACGCTGCTAAATGCAGTCCAGAAATCAAGGAGGGGGGGAAATCTGCTGGGTTATCACCCACCTGAGTGAAATAATGAAGGAGCAGTTAAATATTACTTACAGACACATATCCCCTTCTTGCTGGAAAGGTTAGCAAGGGAAGGAGAAGGAAATGCAGTTAATTTGAGCTGGAGTGTGTAGGAGGTTGATGGAGGAGCCAAAGGAAATATCAAAGGCCGATATGTAAAGATAATAAGAAATTTTGGAGCATTAGAAGGGAAAAAAAGTCTGGTAAAGATCCATTTCTATATGTAAATGATGAAATTTTATATTCTGGTGCAAAAAAAAAAAAATAAAAGGCAGAAATGTTCTGCTCTGAGTTTGGAACAAATCAGGAGGATGTATCTATCCATATGATGTGCTTGGAACAGAAAGTTTCCCAGCTGTAACCAAGGAGAAAGTGAGATAGTATTTGCTAAAAATAAAGCTACTCAAATTAACAGGCTTGAATAACAAATCCCAAGCATCGCGGAGCCTGGCTGAGGAGCTGCTGCGGGTGCCTCTGAGTCTTGGGCTCCATGAACTCCCCAAAAGCTGGTAGAGGGCTGCTGCTGTTCTATATGCCAGGGTATAAAATAGGTGATTCGGGAAGCAAGACCTTCTTTTGCCCAGCATCAATGCTGGGGAAAGTAACAAAGTGATTCATTGGGAGCACAATCAACAGAGAATGAGGGAAGAAAAGATAGAATGAATAGCATGCAGTGTGGTGCCATGGGAAGTGGGAGCAAACCTGTTGTCTTCTCTCTAGAGCACCATGGGACTGGTCAAAGGGAGGCCTGCACTCACAGAGGTTTGACTTCCTTGATAACCACATGGCTCATGTATAAATGAACTCGAAATAAATGTGGCTTAGAAGTGCTGTAAAGTGAAGGATGGGGACATTGCCAAAAGCATCTGCTAAGGGGAAGGTGCCAGTGGGGCCATCACCAGCAAGGTCTATTTACATCTGTATTGTCCACAGCTCAATATTTCTGTCAGTGTTCCAAAACAATGCCAAATCCCCAGATTGTGAGGACTGCAGGTAGCAGACAGCAGGGGATAGCTGATGCTGGAGGAACTGCTGCAGAGGGATCTGACTTTCCTGCTGCAGCAGCCCCATCCCAGGCGAGGTGCCGTATCTGCAAGCAAGGAGTGTAGGTTACGGAATGTGAAATTACTCTGGAAAAATGTAATTCAGCAAAGGACATGGGTTTCTCCAAGATAATTGTGTTACTGTTCATTTGATTGCGTAGGATGTGGCAGAGATTTTGTGTGTGTAAAGGACAAACTTCCCCGGTTCTATGAACTCGCCTGTTCTGGTTGCAGCTTTGGAAGATCACTAGAGCATCACTTTGTGCAAGTCAGACATTCACAGCGATGATCTGATGTTACCAAGTGGGATTCTAAAAGGCCCTCAGAGTGATTCACGAGCTGAAAGAGGGATTGGGGTTCAAGGAGTCCATCTTGCTCAGGATACTGAAGGAGGGCTGATGGGGGCAGCAGCTCTGGCTGGTGGTACCTAATTCCATCACCGAGCTCAGAGGAGACGGCTCACTGCAGATCTGGGGGCATGTGCAGAAGATCCCCTGGATAATCACAATCATGGATTTTAGTGAAATGACATTTCAAAGCATTACTGCACCAGTAAATCCTATGACTGGGAAATGACATTGCCGGGGAGAGGTGGGAAAGACAGTTTAGGGCTCAAGTTCTTAGAAGGAGCATTTTAGAATGTTGATAATCTTGCAGCTTGTCTCCAGGTTGAGTGCTTTGAGATGCTGAAAGGTTGAAGTTGGCAGTCAGAAACCCTCTGCTCTGCTCTCTGGAGTGATGAACAGGTTTGTTCTTGTCGCTGAAGGTTTATCCCCAAATCCCCAGGCCTAGTGGTCTGTGTTTGTCCTGGTTGATGGACCTATTGCTCTCCTGGTGGGTGGCTGTGATGGAGCTCTGGGGTACAAACAAACTTAATTCCTAACTTAATTCAGGCTTCAGAGCTTACATTCATTTAAGTAACAACTTATTCCTGGGATGTGCATGATTCAGGTGGTTCATTGTCAGGTTCTTCTATACAGATACCAGATAAGGAAGGTGCAGACAGATACCACCACATAATGGCATGTTTTTTCCAGTCTTTCCTCAGAACTCAACTCAGCCTTTCTCATTTTCTGAGAATACTGTGCATTTCTCAAAGCTGCTTCTCATTGGTCAACATCATTTGGGTTATGAAGTGTCCAGAATGGACCAGAGCATGCTTGCTGAAGCTGTGGTGATAGCACCTTCACCCTCCTCCAACAATCAAACACTGCGTTGTACTTTTAGATACTGGTGGCCATAAAAGGATTCCTTCCTTCACAGGGATGGTGGCAATACAAGATGCTGTTAATTAAGGAGATCACACATCCCTGGCTGTTCCTGATGCACCTTCCAGCATCCAGCATCGTTGTATTGAGGACATTAGTATGGAGGCCATTGGCAGGAATGACCCTGCTCAGCCATGTTAGTGTCTGTGCATGGACCTGTTCCCAAGGAATTCATCTGATCTCTCTCCAGATCTGCCAGCACTGTCCACCTCAGGCCTCCCATGGCAGTGAGCTCCAGAAGACCATTGCCTGCCGCATAAATTATTCTTGCTCTTGTCTGGTTTCATCTGATCTGCTGCTAGTCCCACTAACAGCCCTGTCCTGGTGCTGCAGGATGTAGTGAACTGTGCATGGACCTGTTCCCAAGGAATTCATCTGATCTCTCTCCAGATCTGCCAGCACTGTCCACCTCAGGCCTCCCATGGCAGTGAGCTCCAGAAGACCATTGCCTGCCGCATAAATTATTCTTGCTCTTGTCTGGTTTCATCTGATCTGCTGCTAGTCCCACTAACAGCCCTGTCCTGGTGCTGCAGGATGTAGTGAACAGCAGCACTTCCTTCAGTGGGGCCTCTACCTTGGGGTATTCTGTAAGCTTTGGCCATGCACATGCCTCAGCCTTCTCTTCTCCAGCTGCAGAGTCCCAGCCTTCTCAGTCTGTCTCACTGGGCAGTTTTTCTATTCCCTTGACCATCTTGATTGCTCTTCTCCAGTTCCACCACTTCTTCCTTGAGCTGCTGACCCAGACCTGCACACAGCACTGAAGCTGTACGTGTGCAGGGTCAGCACGACCCCAGATGACATTCCCCACCTTGCTTTTGCTCTCTGCCATGATATATTTTCTTGGCTGCTGTTGTGCATGGAGCCTTTTGAGACCAGTCAGTGTCAGCTCCAAGGCCTGTCTGGAGCTGCACCCACCAGGTCTGTATTCAGCATCAGCATAAATTCAGAGGGCTCTTCCACACAAGCATTACTCTGCATCTATCTGCATGGTAGCCTATCTGCCACCTTTTGCCCTCTCACTTGGTTTGGAAGTCCTCCTGGATGCACCATTTGGCTCCTCAGAAGGCAGTTGCAGCAGTTTATAATGCCCAGAATTTGACATCGTGTCTCCACATCTCTCTGTATGTTCTTTTATGTTTTGTAGACATTTTCTGCACAGTTTCATCTCCTGTCCTCTTCCAGGCCAAATGTGCATCTCCAAGAGCAGAGCATCCTCATCAGGCAGTTGTTGGAATTCTTTATTGCTGGATCACACCCAGTCACGGGTCCACCGCTGCCACCACTGTCCCAACTTTCTCATCCCAGCAGCTCCCCAGTTGACAGCCAGCAGTGGTTTGAAGTGTGTAGTTCAATGGGCAGGACCCCCAGCCGCTGGTCTTCTTGAAGGTTCATCTCTTCACTTCACAGACTGGGACCAAAAACTGATTTGGGGCTGTGTGTCTCAGGTATCCCCAATGTTGCTCCAGCATCATCGGACAGCCCTGGGCTGTCGGCTGCAGGGATCCTCCGTGCACAAGTCTGCTCAGGGGGTGGAATGCTGCTTTCTTTGTTTTGCTGCCTCATCTTTTTATGTCTAAGTGCTTTTCTTGCCGCTGTAGGAGATGGTCTTGTGCTCCTGAGAGCACAGTTCGATGTTCCTTACTGCTGCAGGTGAGGATGGCCTGGCTGAGACACTCACCCAGTCCAGCAGTCCCTGTTCATAGAATCATGGGATAGTGGGGTTGGAAGGGACCTTAAAGCTCATCCAGTTCCAAGACCCTGCCGTGGGCAGGGACACCTTCCACTAGAGCAGGTTGCTCCAAGCCCCTGTGTCCAACCTGGCCTTGAACACTGCCAGGGA
>NW_009936738.1:28196-34854 GCF_000696875.1 Nestor notabilis
CAGGCCCTTGTCCAAAGCCCCTCTCCAGGTTTCCTGGAGCCCCTTTAGGCACTGGAGCTGCTCTAAGGTGTCCCCTTGAGGAGCCTTCTCTTCTCCAGCTGCCCCAGCCCAGCTCTCTCAGCCTGGCTCCAGAGCAGAGCTGCTCCAGCCCTCGCAGCAGCTCCGGGGCCTCCTCTGGCCTCGCTCCAGCAGCTCCACGTCCCTCTTGTGCTGTTCCCCAGAGCTGGATCAGGGCTGCAGGGGGGATCTGCCCAGAGCACAGCAGAGGGTCAGGATCCCCTCCCTGAGCTACTGCTCAGGGCTCCCCCTCAGGCACCTTGCTCTGTGTCTGTTGTCACCAGGAGCTCAGTGCTGGTGTCTGACCTCCCTCCCACTACAGAACAGTGTCTTGGACCACTGGTTCCCTCAGTGGTGGTGAGAGTTCAGCTCTCTGCAGGTTACAGACACTCTTGGAGCTCAGTTTCTGGTGCCTTGTTGACTCAGGGCAGATTTGAAACTGAAAATCTTCCCACCATCAGCGTGGTAGCGTGACCTCATGAGATGTGCGTTTCTCTTTGTATTTTGAATTCTTCAAGAGCATCTGTTAGAGAAACTTTGCTGACCTGAGAGTCTAGCCAAAATTGTTTGCAGTTGAAGGGTTCTGTAGTTCATCTTCTTGACCATCAGCAGGAAAAACGTATTTCTCAGGATTTGTTTCTTTCCACATATTATTGCTTAGTACAAGCAACTGTCTGACCGTTCTCCCTGTGATCAGCTTTACTGTGTAACATCCATTCATCACCTTCTAGGTTGTCTTAGCCTCTTGACTGCTTCTCTTACCTGCTATCTGCAAGATGTCACTCCTTGAGCTACAGTTCCTGAGGTTGTCACCAAAAGACCTTTCATGTGGTGTTCCCTCTGTTTTAAACAACACAGAGATGTTTGTTTTCCCAAAGGACAGGCTCCTTGTATTCCCACACTGGTGACCAAGCTGTCCTTTGCAGGCTGGGGAACTTCACCCAGCCTTGGCATGTTTCTGGCCACTTTGGTTGTGGCTTTGGGTTGAAGTCCTCTGGCCAAGGGTGTTTCAGAGAGTCACAGGGTCAAGTCAGCGTTCCTGGGCAAGCATGACACAGGGATTCTGTGCTTACTGGCCAGTGTCATGACCTTCTTGTCCTTCATGGCTGGCCTTTAGCGTGCTGTGTAAAGCTGGTGTTGATCTCCGTAAACTGCTCCAGACAGCCAAGGAGCACCCAGCAGAGAATGAAGTTGCACAATAGAGGCCAAGTTGACATCTTACAGCTGTGTGGCTGCATGGGGACCTCAGAGCAGCTTCCAGTATCTGAAGGGGGCTGTGAGGATGCTGGAGTGGGACTCTTCATCAGGGACTGTAGCAATAGGACAAGGGGTGATGGGTTTAAACTAAAACCAGGGAAGTTCAGGTTAGATATTGTCGTGGTTCAAACCCAGCCGGCAACTTGGAACCACGCAGCCGCTCGCTCACTCCCCCCCTTTTCCTTCCTCCCCCCGTTCCCGGAGGGATGGGGAGGAGAATCGAAGGAATGTAACTCCCACGAGTTGAGATAACAGCTCTCCAGTAACTAAGGTATAATACAAACCACTACTGCTACCAGTAATAATGATAAGAGGAATAACAAGGGAAAAGGACACAACCGCTCACCACCCGCCGACCGATACCCAGCCCGACCCGAGCAGCGATCTGGGCCTTCCGGGTAACTCTCCCCAGTTTATATACTGGGCATGACGTGCTGTGGTATGGAATACCCCTTTGGCCAGTTTGGGTCAGGTGTCCTGCCTCTGCTTCCTCCTGGCTTCCCCTCCTCTCTGGCAAAGCATGAGACTGAGAAAGTCCTTGGTCAGAGTAAACATTACTTAGCAACAACTAAAAACATCGGTGTTATCAGCGTTGTTCCCAGACTGAAAGTCAAAAACACAGCACTGAACCAGCTACTAAGAAGGAGAAAAAATGACTGCTGTAGCTGAACCCAGGACAGATATAAAGAAGTAGTTCCTCCCTGTGAGGGTGGTGATGCACTGGCATAGGTTGCCCAAAGTGGTGCATGCGCCATCCTTTGCAGTGTTCATGGCCAGGCTGGACAGAGCCTTGGGAAAACATGGTCTAGTGCGAGGCATCCCTGCCTGTGCCAGGGGGTTGGAACTAGATGATCGTAAGGTCCTTTCCAACCCAAACCATTTTATGATTCTGTGATTCTGTAGGAGTTGTCCATCTGTGGGCATATTTGAAACACATTGGGCAAAAATCTCTCTGGCCACGTTGGTACCTTTTCCTCATCCCTGATCTCATGAAGTTAAAAACATTGAAAATCGACATTTCCATCTGCCATTTGACTGTCAGCAAAAGCATCAATGTGTGCCAGAACACCAACAGAATACGGGTGCTTGGGTCATTTCTCTGACATGCTTTGGGTGCCATAGCAGTCGGTGCGCTCCTGGAGACTACCTGTCCTGGCTTATGCCACGCCAGGATGGAGCAGAAGGAGAAGGTTTTGCTTTCCATCCCAGAGGGTCAAAAGCTTCCACTGCTGCTTCTCTGCATTTGAGTAAACTAAACAGGTTTGACAGGCTGAGAGAGCTGGGCTGGGGCAGCCTGGGGAAGAGAAGGCCCCTTAAGGGGAGACCTTAGAGCAGCTCCAGTGCCTATAGGGGCTCCAGGAAACCTGGAGAGGGGCTTTGGACAAGGGCTTGTGGGGACAGGGCAAGGGGAATGACTTCAACCTGCCAGAGGGGAGACTGAGATGAGTTCTGAGGCAGAAGCTCTTCCCTGTGAGGGTGCTGAGGTGCTGGCACAGGGTGCCCAGAGAAGCTGTGGCTGCCCCATCCCTGGCAGTGTTCAAGGCCACGTTGGACACAGGGGCTTGGAGCAACCTGCTCTAGTGGAAGGTGTCCCTGCCCGGGGCAGGGTCTTGGAACTGGATGAGCTTTAAGGTCCCTTCCAATTTGAACCATTTCTTGATTCTCTGAAAACAAGCTGAGCTGCTGCCCATTTGGGTGGACAGGGTTGGATGATGAAAAATGAAACAGAAAGCCCAGGCATGTTCCGTCAGTGTTTATTCTTTATTTGGAAGGGAGCAGGGTGCTGTGCACTGTCACATGCAGATGATGAAACACGTTCCAAGCCATTAGTAGCTGAAGCTGAAAGCATCTGCCAGGTGGTAATTTGTCAGTGTTTGCAGTTGGTGGCTGTGGTGCTAGGGCAGGGCCAGGACACTGGCACAGCACTGGTGTTGAGAAGGGGCAGGGAGATAATCCCGTTGATCATAAAACTCTGAGTCTGGTATCAGTTGCTGGCAAAAAATAACGGTTCAGATACTGCATGCAACTGATAGATATAATGACCATCAGAAACCCTCACAAAACAAGCTTCATTTCATTCTTTGAGGTGTCAGGTTTGTTGGATGAATGTACCTGTTGACATGTAACAGGTTTTGTTCACCACTCTGTAATGTCCCCATTGCAAAACCTGCGGAGCGATGGGAAGTGGTTCACGAACATGCCACATGATGGGTCTTGGCAAGTCCTTTTGTGCGAGGAACCATCACTGGCTGGGGCCTCTGGTGGATCTGTCCAGGACTGAACCCTAAGACCTGCTGCTGCACAGTGACTTCAGACACATTCTAGATGGACCTGCAGTCACAGCTGGTCTGTAGGGGACCTGCAGCCTGAGCTCGGTGGAGCGAAGGGGCTTGGGATGGTAAAAGGGAGTTCATCCAAAAAAAAGATTAAGAAGTGACTTTACTGGAGCAGGTTGGTAATTTCACCAAAATCAAATTTCAGGAGGGGATTCTCCCCCTCTGCTGTGCTCTGGGGAGATCCCCCCTGCCGCCCTGATCCAGCTCTGGGGAACAGCACAAGAGGGACGTGGAGCTGCTGGAGCGAGGCCAGAGGAGGCCCCGGAGCTGCTGCGAGGGCTGGAGCAGCTCTGCTCTGGAGCCAGGCTGAGAGAGCTGGGCTGGGGCAGCTGGAGAAGAGAAGGCTCCTCAAGGGGACACCTTAGAGCAGCTCCAGTGCCTAAAGGGGCTCCAGGAAACCTGGAGAGGGGCTTTGGACAAGGGCCTGTAGGGACAGGACAAGGGCAATGGCTTGAACCTGCCAGAGGAGAGACTGAGATGAGCTCTTAAGCAGCAGCTCTTCCCTGTGAGGGTGCTGAGGTGCTGGCACAGGGTGCCCAGAGAAGCTGTGGCTGCCCCATCCCTGGCAGTGTTCAAGGCCAGGTTGGACACAGGGGCTTGGAGCAACCTGCTCTAGTGGAAGGTGTCCCTGCCCGTGGCAGGGGGTTGGGACTAGATGAGCTTTAAGGTCCCTCCCAACCCAGGCTCATCCCTGTTACACCTAAACCTCTATTACCCATGGTGAGGGTCTGTCTGTTAACACCTGTGGAGAACCTTGTGTTAGTTGGTGTTTGGTAGATATCCAAGTACCGAGATTGCATTTTCCTGTATTTCTGGGGTTTGTGTCTCAAAGGTTGCCTGACCTGCCCTCCCAGCCCAGGGCTTGTTGTCCAAGGAGCCAGTAGATTATATTAGCACTAAAAACAACAGGAATGAGCTTCAGTGTGTGTCCTGTAGACCCTGGAAGGATCAGATCAGTGTGTCGATAGCTGGGGGAGCAGTTTATGTCTCTGCACACACGAGTTGGTGCTGTGAAGACTAGGCAGCTACGTGGGTTGCGGTGATCCCCCTGCATGTGCTCTTGCAGTGCCTCTTCCAGCTCCTGCAGCAGCACAGGACTTGGAGGTCCGGGAGCCCCTGCTGTGGTTGCCGAGCCCCCCAGCAGCACTAGGGAATGCCCAGTGTTAAGGGATCTGCCATGGTGGGCAGTAGGAACAGGAGGTCCAGCTCCTGCCACCTGCATGCACAGGTTCACACTGACCTTGCTGCAGCTTCTTCTGCTTCTCCAGAAGGTTGTGGTCACTTGTTGCATCCCACAGGGAAAGCTGGAATAAGAGAACGTGCTGGGCTGTAAAACCAGATGCAAAATCATCACATTTCATGGCTGGACATCAGCAGCCTTGGCCTGTGCCTGCTCTGTGGCAGCCAGCCCTTACACTGCTCTCCCGTTTGTGTCCTAGGTGAATGGCGTCAACGTGGTGAAGGTGGGGCACAAGCAGGTCGTCTCCTTGATCCGGCAAGGGGGGAACCACCTGGTGATGAAGGTTGTTTCTGTCAGCCGCAAGCCAGAATCAGAAGAAGTTGTTCGGAAGAAGGGTAGGTC
Source organism: Nestor notabilis (assembly GCF_000696875.1). Taxonomy (NCBI): domain Eukaryota; kingdom Metazoa; phylum Chordata; class Aves; order Psittaciformes; family Psittacidae; genus Nestor; species Nestor notabilis. Next base: position 33,429 of record NW_009936738.1, read on the forward strand.
AGGAGTTGCATGGTTCCCTTTATGGAGGTTGTGTGGCCTGAATGCGAGCAGCCATGCAGAGACCTGTGGCGTTGCCAGAAGGAGCTGCAGCACAAACCCACTGCACACACCCACAGTATAAGCCTGCTGCACAAGCCTGCTGCATGCAGCCACTGCATGTGCCCGCTGCATGAGCCTGCTGCATGCACTTGCTGCATGCACTTACTGCATGGGTGGGCACCATGAGGCTGCTGAGCTGCAGCTGGTGAGGAAGGAGGGCACAAGGGGACAGTCGCCCATCCTGGGCATAGAAACCTCCACACGTGCAGCACTGCCACACCAGGTTGTGCCAGTGGCTGCAGCTGGGAACAGCACAGGGGGATGCGGATGGTAGTTGGGTAGAGGGGCAGTGGCAGAGCACCGTGGCTGCCGGCCAGGACACCAGCAGGTCCCATCCTCAGCCAGGTTGCAGGACACCAGTAGGTCCCATCTGCAGCCAGGCTGCAGGACACCAGCAGGTCCCATCAAAAAAGCGAGCGGGTCCATTCTCCCGCGGGAGCCACTCTCACACCATCTCAGAAACGGAGCTGCTTCTGGTGCCTGCAGCCTGCAGTGCCAGTGGGAGACAGTGCTGCAGAGCAGGGACAGGGACTCCCCCTGCCCTGAGGGGTGTCAGGGTGGGGAACAGCCCCTGCATCGTCAGGCAGGGGGTAAAGAATTGGCTTTGATGTGTGATGGAGAGCTGCCTCTGATAAGTGTGGGTTGTTGGGGTGGAGAACTGTCCCTGTGAGGGTTTCAGGATGGAGGATGGTGCCCACAGGAATGCAGGGGGTGCCTGGGTGGAGGACAGACCCCATGGTTGTGCAGTGAGCCAGGCTGGAGCCTGTCCACTCTCAAGCAGTTGCTGTGCCTGGGAGCTGCCCATTTCCTGGTTGCTTCTGTGGGCATGGCCAGTGTTGGGGCAGCTGGCCATGCGTGGCCCCCCAGGAGGTTCTGGGCCTTCACCCCGTCATTCCCAGGGCAGAGCTGAGGCCATTGGCCACAGGTGAGACATGAAGGAGAGTTTGGTGGTGGGCTTATGTGCTCCTGGCCTGCAGGGCAGCCCTCTGGGTAGGGCGCATCCAGCTGAGGAGGGCAGGGCCACATCTGGAGGGCAGCTGGATGGGAGGCAGTCAGCTGTATACAGTGGGGACACATCATGGCATACAGCTATGGAAGGTAGGGGCACATCTGGGAGCAGTCTGTGGGGTGTGTGGGGAGGCAGCTGTGGGGCAGAGCCCAGCGTGGCGGGGTGGGAGGCGCATGGGGAGGGAGGAGGCAGCTCTGTGCTGACACTAAGAGCTGCAATTATATTGTCACGGCACGAAAGCACGAGTCAGTGGGAAAGGCTGAGGGAATCGGTGCTGGGATCACCGCTTGCTGCTTCTGGTGCTTCCAGCCCTGCAGC
>NW_009936739.1:0-876 GCF_000696875.1 Nestor notabilis
ACTTTGAACGATGATCACAGTCAACGCGGATGGGAAGATAATGGTCAGGAGATGCCTCGTCACCTTGAGACCCTTTAGGTAAAGTTGATGCTTTCTTGCTCTCCCTCCCCACCCCCCCGGGCTCTGGGATGCGTTTGTCGGAGCACATTTAGGTTGGGGCGGTGGGACTGAGCCCACATGAGGATGTCAGGGGTCCAGGTAAGTTTGCCTCCAGGTCAGCGTGCTGGTCCTGCATCACTCACTGCTCACATGGTATCTTGGGGGGATTAATTTCAGGGCTGTTTGCCACTGCCATTTGTATACCTTTCTCAGAGGTGTTGGTACCTGGGGAGAGGGGGAATCGGTTCCTCTGGTTTAAATCTGCTAGTGCTGATGGGGGCTTTGAAACCCACCCTGAACTGGGGTTGATATCCAAGCCTGAAACCCTCCGGCTCCAGCACGCCCGTGCCCACCTATTGCCTTTTCCTCCTTTTTTGCCTCCATGCATTCGCTTCTTCTCTCCAGCCTTTTCTCTCCAGCTTCCTTATTGCACCGGAGATACACGGGAAATGCTGGTAATGGCTTGTATTTTCTATAGAGAGAGGGACCAAAAGCCCATAGAAAAGGATAGTGCTGGGGGGGTTTTGCAAAGCACAGGGTGAGCCCAGGCCAGCGGTTACCAGCACTTCCTGCAGTGCTTGGGGGCTGGGGATTACCTGGGATCACCAGAGGGATCTGTCTGGTGCCTTTTCCCTTAGCCCATTCCTGCCCGGAGCTGGGTGCAGGAATGGGGCTGTCGTCGTGCCGTTTGCTTGTGCTCATGTTTGGAGATGTTGTCTGCCTCTCCCTGGGAGCTTCCTGGCTCTGCACTGCTTGTCTGGAGGGATTCCTGATGCT
>NW_009936739.1:907-24859 GCF_000696875.1 Nestor notabilis
CCCTGGGGCTGAGGAACTTGGCCAAGGGGGGTGTGGGAAAGCGGTGGTGGAGCAGGAGCATGAGGGTCTCCACAGCTTGGGCTTCCTCCAAGCTTGGGGAATGACTGTGAGAGAGGTGGGAAGGACTCATGCACCCCAGGGGTGCGCTCTTTGCTTGGCTATTTGCTTTCTTAAGTGGATTTGAAGTCTGGTCAAGAAGTGACTGGCTTGAGCATCTCTCTCCCCAATGCCCTGAGCATCACCCCTGGGGCAAGGGAAGCCCCTCTGGATCAGTCACCTGGCATCCGGATGGGGGAGCGCCGGGAGTGAGTTGCATGGTGATCACAAAGTCCCATTGGAGATGAGGATGTGTGTGGATGAAGGGGTTGTGATAGCAGGAGAGCACCAGGCTGGAGGGTCCCTGTTTTCCAGAGCAAAGCACCTACATCATCCTGTCTGCATGCCCTGGGGTGACTTCTGCTCTCAAACCAGTGCAGACCCACACGGGTGCCACTGGAATCAGTGGGGTTACCTTGCTGTTAATAAGTCAGGCTTTCCCTGTGTGAGAGGAGAAATTCCCAAGGCTCTTTCCTAGCTGTCTCGCAGCATCCAGCTCTGCACCTCCTCCATGCTGGTATCATGCTGAGCATGACCCCTCCACATCACAGTCCTGTGTCACCTTGTTCCCAGCCCATTGGCACTGCCCAGCTGTAAGCTGGTACAGATCAGTGCTGCTTCCCTAAAAACAGCACCCCACATTATCAGGTGATGTGAATCAGGGGTGATGTACAGGAGTGGGAGAGAATGCTGGCAATCAGGATGGGTCCTGTAAATCCAGTGCTTGTTGGTGACTACAGAAAGCCTACAGAAGCTATGCTGTGATCCCCTGCCTGGTAAAGGCTCCTGGTAGTGGTGCCATCAGCAAACAGCCATCAGGAAACCTGACCCTTTGCACCAAAACATTTCATTAACCATGCTCCATACACGCTTACAAAGCAGTGCAAAGCCCTGAGCTGTGAAAGCGCCTGCAGCAAACTGAGGGGGAGAGAGAGCAAATCAATGCAGAAACCATTTGTAGAGTTGCCCAAGGATGGCTCTTCACCTCAGCTGCAAAGGGTGTTTCAGTTGTGACAGTGCTGGATTCGGGAAGAATTCAACTGTGGAGTCCTGGACTGGCTCACCCAGCTCTTGGGTTTGCAGAACATGGGGAGTTCAGGCAAGTTTGCCAGCTGGAAATGAAAGCTAGGCTTTCTGTGTGTCTAGAACATTGGCCAGTAAGAGAATTCACTCTGGTCCCCTTTGTGGAGGATGATTCCCATGGCTGAGCATCACTTTGGCAGCACTGTGATGGTATCAGGCTCTGAGCAGAACAAGGTTTGTGGGAGAGGGAGCATCTTTTATTTGCCTGGCTGCTGCTGCTGTGAGAAACTGTGGCTCAGTTTTGGGGCTTAAAGAGACTTGGGTGTTGAAAACTTGTCTAATAAAAGCTTTTACCTGTCTCTGTAGCCCTTGGTTTCCTCATGCACCTGCGTAATAGTTCCCCTGTGGGTCCCTGCTGGGTGCTGCAGCCCCAGTGTCACAGCCCCATCCTGCTGGGTGCTGCTGGCCTTCCTCCCCACCATTGCCTCCCCACTCGTCACTCAGACCCTCCTGTCCTCATCGCACCTTCAGTTCCGTGGGCCTGGATCTGCAGTGACTGGGGCATCACTTCCCATTTTCACTAACAACTCGAAGAATTTGGCTTCCTTTTCTTTTGGGCACAAAGCCAGACCCGGAGCTGTGAACATGTCAGTTTGGGGAGAATGTGGAGAGCGACTTGGCACCAGAACTGTGTCTGGGTGATGAATTAAACATGATGAGGGATGGCAGGCAAAGCCAGCAAGCAGAGGAGATGCTACTTGGTCATTGGAGCTCCGTGCTCTTCAGTGAGTTAGACCGGATTTGTGGGGCAGAGGACCTAGTGCATTTGATGGGCAGTTTGGAAGATCTGGTGTCTGGTATGTTTTACCTCCTTCATGGTATTTGCTTTCTGCATAAGGCATTTCTGCTCAGCTAAGGCTGGGCCAAGCATTTTTACTCACCTAGAGAAGATCAGCACCAAGTAAAAGAGATGAGGGTCCTCAGGCTGAGAGCCCATCCCTGCATTCTCCCTGCTCCCAGAGCACCGCTGCTGGGATGTATCCTCTCCTAAGCACATCAATCCCAGTTAGGCTCTGATCTCTTTTCTTTGTCAGGGAAAAGGCATCCTGTGTCTTTCCTGCTCTCTATGTAATCCAGTCAAAATGAATAAAGATTGTGTCTCCTAATGAGACATTCCAGCACAGATCACCTCTGTATCTTTTTCCTTCCTCTTTTTCTTTCCTTCCTCTTGGTGTTTAACCATCACTCCTTGCCAAAGTACAATTATGAAGATGAAAGGTCTTGCATATGATGATGTTGTCAATAGGAGGGGTGAGAATGAAGAGCAGGATCAAATCTGATTATTTCATCAGGTGATGCTTTGTTAAAATGCCCCTTGGAGAAGGGGCATCTGGCAGCAGGATGGCACCTTTGGGTGGGTTTTGTGCCATGGTGTGCTCTCAGGGAGGACTCTTGGTTGTGGGGCATGGCGGGGCTGTGACCTCCTCCTCCAGCTTGGGCCTTCTTCACTGTGTTGCTGTTCTCTCCTGACAAGGAGGTGCCACACAGACAGTCTCAACTCCTGCTCTAAGGATAAATTCAGTCCTTCAAAGCCAAGCTGCGTGCTGCAATCCCCAACAGTCTCTTCCAGATCCAGTGCTGTGCTGTGTGGCTGAGCACAGGGTGTGATAATGGGAACAGACTAATGTCCCCAAATCACCCCGTCTCCAAGCCATTTATAGGCCACCACGTTGCTTTGCAGCATCAGGGATGCTTTGCTGCCTCTGCAGTCACCTCTTTGCTGGACCACAACCCTCTGGAAATGCTTCTTGAGGTCTGCTTTGGGAGAGGGGCTGAGGTCTGGAGTTATCTCTGTGTGCAAACACTGCAGCTCTGGGCTCATCGGCATCTGAGGGGGGAATGGCTGGATTAGCCGAGTGCATGATGCTTTTTAGAGCTGATTTCTACCTTCCAGGGCAGGCTCATTTGGAAATAAAGGGACTTGTGCTGCTTCACTTCCCAGGTGCCTCTGCAGGGATGTCGGGCAGTTCTACTGATGCACTAGAGCACCCCCTCTCCTAGGCAGGTCAGCTCTCCAGGCTGTGGCTCTCCAGAAGGGTTTGTGCTGGTGCTGAGCGTGCTGCTGGCAGAGCTGGTTGATGCTGATGAGCATAAGGTGTTGCTTTTTCTCTTGATTAGGTGAGAAGGGAATGGGGAGCTGCAGGTTGCTGCTGGTCCAGCACCCATGGCCAGGGGACCCTGATCTGCTGGGACCCAGTTGAGGATGGGGCAGGGCTGACCTGGGGTGAGGATGGGGGTTCAGTGTCTGTCTGTGGTGGGCAGGGATGATCCTCCTCGGAGCAGGCAGAGGAAACCCTTTGCTCTTGAGCTGCCTGAGGCTGAGAGCTGCCCTGGGTCTGGTGTGTGTTGCTGCATGAGAGCAGCATTGGAGCTCATGGGATGGAGGTAGGGAGCTTGTGAAGGTTCCATGTCTTGTCCAGGAGATGTGGACAAGCCTCCCTATGCCATGCTGATACAGTAGGGACCTACCCTGGGAGCTCCTCCAATAGATCTCATTGAGGAAGCCCAGTCCTTGAGCTGTTTGATGCTGTACTTCTGCTCCCCACATCTCCTGTAGCTAACAAGTGCTTTGGAGCAAGTTACATTATTAGCCAGCCCTTTCCAGCAATAGATAATTACAACGCTGGCACATTGGAGCCCAGACCTAATGGTTGGCTCCTGATCCTCTGCCTTTTAACTGCACAATAATGATTAGATGGAGGGTTGTGGTGTTCTGTTCTCTGGAAAAGCCCTCTGTTGGTGTTGGGTGGCTGTGCTGTGTTTCTGCGAGCAGATCCAGAGCTCTGTGGATAATGCTATGAGATTGTAAAGGAGAGTTACTGGCTCCTGTCCTCAGTGGCTTGCTTCCCATTGGCTCAGGGCCTTGAGGGTTTGCTCAGCTCCTTTATCCCACATAGATTTATCTCTTTGAAGACAAACCCGTTGTTTCACAAGGCTACTGAGTTTCCCAGCACAGCCACGGCTCTGGGAGCTGTTGTACATGGTGCCTGGCAGCAGCACTGCCCATGTACCTGCTTGGAGGATTCTGCACCTCTGTGGAGACTTGGAAGTAGCAGCAGCATCTCTGAGAGGTGGAAAGAGGCCAAGTGTCCATCCCTCCTTTGTGCACAATAACTCTCCTCATGCACAAAGCTCTTGCCTTCAGCCTTTTCACCCCCAAATAAAGTTACCAGCTTGAATTTGGCCTGAACAGGAGCAGTGCTGAGAGCTTCTGCCTCTCATGTAGCTGGAGGTGATCAGTAGCTCAGCTGGGAATGATGTGCAGGTGAGTATCCTGGCTGGTGTATCCCACTTTCCTGCCAGCCTGGATGAACAAAGCGGTGATGGGATGGTCCCAGGTCACGGTGTGTGCCACCAGCACTTGTCCCTTCTCATCCTGCTGTGCATGGGGCTGCCTGTGCTGTGCAGGTGATGCCGGACACAATGGCAAATACCAGTTGCCTCGTTACAGCAGGAACAAAAGACTTTTTTTCTTACCAAAAATGTGGTTTGGGGTTTTTTTTAAGATCCTTTTGGAGGAAGGGAAGGTACAAGGTCTCTTTTTTTCCCTGGACTTTCCCAGGAGGAAGGTGGTTATTGCTCGTTGTAGTGGTTCCTGCGGTGTGTGCTATTGGGCTGGGTCTAATAGGGCACTGTAAGGGCAATCATGGTATGACACAGCTTTCCCACCTAAGGTGAAAGCCCTCTGCTCCATCTCGAGGCCTGCCATAGGAACAACCTGCAGGGATTTTGGAGGGTGTTCTCAGGCAAAACTCCCCTGCTCAGTGCTGGGGTTTGGGCAGATGCGTCTTGGGGCTTTTCCTGAAGCATGTGTGGGTCTGGCTGTCACTGGGGTGAGGTGCTGGTGTGCTCTGGCAGGGCTGGGGCTGCAGAGGTGCTCCTTGCCCAGGCTGGATAGGCTCAGCCTAAGGGATGGAGGCAGGGATTGTCCTGGCTGTCTCTTCCAGACACCTCAAACAGCAGCTCCTGCTGCTGTGCAGAGGGGTTACCGCAGGGGGGTGAAGGATGCTGGGGCCGCCCCAGGAGCGAGCCAGTTCCTTGTCACACCTCTCTACAGCTCTGCTTTCCCTCCCGCAGGATATTCGTGCTGGGCATTGGATTTTTCACCCTGTGCTTCCTAATGACATCGCTGGGAGGGCAGTTCTCAGCCAAGCGCCTGGGGGACTCACCCTTCACCATCCGCACCGAAGGTGAGTGCTGCTCCATGCCCGTCCTGTCCCACAGGATGCTCCATGACCCCCATGTGCATGGTCCAGCTCTGACGGGCACCAGGGATGCAGGGGGGATGGTGCTCAAATGCCTCCATTCCCAAGGCTCCCTCCTGACCTGTTTTGAGGGTGTCAGGACAGCTTGGGATCCTGTTAGTCCTTCTTGCCATGGTGCAGGCACTTGGCAGCTGTGTGGCTAAAGCCTGGCTGTGTTCACATCCAGAGGTGTTCACAGTGGGGATGTGTTTGTGTTGGAGTGTGGATGCTGACCCTGGCTCTACAGCAGAGGAATGGGGAAACACCAGTGACCAGGGCTGATGGCATTAGACCTTCAGCTGGAGGTGGTGTGGGTCGCATGGCCTGCACCCAGGCTGATGTGCTGAGGATTTGGCTTGGGTGCTTGGAGGGCTTTGGGCAGTTTTGGGCAGTGTTTTGGGGCAGTTTTGGTCTGCAGGGAGTGGAAATTGTCCCTTAGGGATGGGAAAATAAAAGGCCTTTGTGGTTTCATGGAGGTACTGATATGTAGAAGATAAATATTCTGATTTTTAGCAAGTGTGCTTTCTGCTTGGTCTCCTCCTCTATACCAAAGGTGTGGATGGATTTGAGCCCCCCAGCTTCACCTGGTATGGGATTTTTGGGCAATAAATCCTTTCCTTGTGGTGCTGGAAGTGCTAGTTGCTTTCCTACAGAAGAAGAGGACTAATGTGGTGGTTTCCAGAAGTGGAATGGTGCTTGTTAACTGCCCAGTTGACTTCCAGAGAGATGGATGTGCAGTTGGCTTTGTTTTCTCCCCCATGGATAGAGCACCCGGCAGCTGGCATTGCTTCCCCTGTGCTCCCCTAATTGTCCCCATCACCAGCTCCATTAAGCCCCTTCTCCAAGGGACTGGCTGACCTCAGCCTGGCCAGGGCAGGTTGCAGGATTGGTGTTTACCATGGTCAAGGTACCTGCTGTGCAAGGAGCGTGGGTGCTGTGTTAATGTCCCTGTCCCCATGCCAGGCACTGCTCCTGGGATGGCTGGTGGGTGAAGCCTGGTTATAGGGTATTTCTTCCTTCTCAGGATGAGGAACAGCAGATGAGGAGGGTGGGCAGAAGAAGGCCTTGGACCACCACTTTCTTCAAACTTGGCTTTTGAGGACTTGGGTCCTGAAAAGATTTCTAAGTTCAGAATAAAAGGTGACATTTGTTGCAGCTTCCCTCTGTCCCAGGAGAGCCCCAGCATCTCCAGGGGGTTTGCAGACAACTAGAGGAAAGGCAAATGGGTCCTGATTAACCATGGGACCAGCCTGAGCTGAGGGCTGGCACAGGTTGTGCTGCAGACAGCAGCAAAGGTTTCCAGAAAACCCTGGTCCCACCCCAGAGGACTCTAAAGTTGTGGCAACAAGATGATTATTCAGCTTCTTTATCCCCTTTCTGGATGCTTTGGAGTGGAATAGCTTTTCCCATCATTATTCTTATTATCAAATTTAAGCCACAATTTACTCCACTGATTCCCATCCTTACATGTCTCTTGTTTACCGGGCATAGCACAGTCCTGGAGCTGGATCCAAAGAAACCTCCTTTTTCAGGCTCTCACACCTCTGAGATTACTGCCTTTGTGATTAAATCAAGAGGTGTAAATGGGTGTGAGGTGTGTAAACCTTCTTGCATCCGAGATTCCAGCCCTCTTCCAGCCCCCTTGGCTCTGCTAAAGGGGTGTGCTGTGAGTCCTGGCCTTGCCAGCTAGGAGAAGTGCCTGCTGCTTTCCTCTGAGGCTGCACAGGTCTGGACATTACAGGTCTGGCGATGGCTGGTTGGTCCCATTTAAAGAAGGAAAAAAAACATCATGATCAAGGTCCTCTAATATTTCAACCTTTTGGTCTCTGGGCTATGTAGCTGTCTAAGACAAGTCCTGCTTTGTTGGGAAGAGCAAAATTTCAATGTAAACCCATTTTTTTCCTTTATTGAATGGATTTGCCAAGCAAGGAAGTGCTTCCAGATGAATTGCTGCCAAATTGGCTGTTGCTGCAACTCTTGTTGGGGAAGATTTGGTTCATTCATGGTCTTGCACACCCTTTTGAAACATGAAGCATCCTTTCTCCTGTCTGTGGAAGAAGGGATACTGTTCTGGAAGATTATATTCTTTGTCCAGAGGACTAACCTGGGAGGCTTTTTGCTAGCTCTGTAACACCGGATTCAGGCTGTTGGGGGTCAGCTTTCCTTGTCATACCGCTACGTAGGGACAATGCCTACTGGTCCCCCTGGGAAATGGGGAGTGAAAGCCTCCGGGAAGCTGGCAAAGTGGAGAAACTCCATCCTTGGAGACAAACATGTGAGGCTGTGGGCAGGTCTAACCCTGTCTCTGCTCTATGCGGGGCAGGAGGTTAGTGAAGGGACCCAGAGGTCCCTCCTGTCTGGAGTGGTGCTGAGCCCACGTGGAGGAGCACTGGACGTATGTCGAAGCTGGTGCAGGTTGATGGGAACAGAATTGAATGTGCTGCTTATTAGTACTGCGATGTCTCAATAGGTCTGTGTGGATAACAAACTGACATTGACTAACATGTGTTATGGATCCCAAGGAAAGCCAAGAAATACTGCTAGTTATAGTTGCTGTTAAGTGCACAGTGTGGTCTGAGGTGAGCACAAAGGAGCAGGTTAATTTTGCTGGGCTGATCAGCTCTTGATGTAGGTAATAGTGGAAATTGGGCCAGTGTTCACAGAAACACGGACAGGTTCAGGGCTGTTAGCTTTGGAGGAGTTATTGGGTGCGTGGCCTCAAGTCTGCCATGTGTTGAAGGTTCGAGTATCTGCTGGTGTGAAATGCTCTGGAGTGCACTGGTGGTCCTGCCTGGGGAAGGAGCTTAGTCCCAGCTGCCACTCTCCTCTCCACATGAGCTCACCAAGTGTTGCATTTAATGGGCCCTTTTGAGCATTATTCATTAATTGATTAATTCTTCATCACAAGCTGGCAGCATCTCTCCCCACGTGCTCTGGGTGTGGGCTGCTTTACCCGTGCAGCTGCTGTGTTTAGTTGGGTATGTTGTGCCTGGTGACTGTTGGCTCTGGAGGCCCTTCCTGGGAGTGATCCTGGCTTTTGTGGCTCTTTGCTCTAGTCCTTGCTCCCATGTGTCCTGCCAGGCTCAGCAGTGATGCTGTGCAAGTGAAGCTGCCCATGCCCTTAAATGTCTGCAGCCGAGTGCTTAAAAGTCATTTGCATCCAAGGAATACCATTTGTGGGTAAGTAGTGAAGCTCATGGTTCATGGTCCCATCTAGGCTAGGGCTGTTCCTGTTTCTCCCTGGGTGTCCTGACCAGCCCAGCACTGAACCTTGGATATTGTAATCCAAGGGGAAGCTTACAAAAATGCCCCACACTTGTCCAGAGCTTTCTTGGCTTCTGAACTGTGTAAGCAGCTGATCGAAACCAAAATGAGGATAGATACAAGTCAGGAGCCTGAAAAGGAGCACCGAATAATATCACAGTCCAAAAGTTAATCCCATTCTAAATTTTACTGTTATATGTGAATCCCCTTCTCAGAGGCTCTCTCCAACAGCCAAGTTTCTCAGCGTGTGCCAGAAATCATTCCTCAGATGGGTTCTCTGCTCGGTGATTCGATGCAGCAGCAGCTTAACATCTTAACAAGAATTAAAAACCCCCCTTCTGAAATGCAAGTTATTTTATCCTAATCCGCTGCTGTCAAGTAAACACAGACAAAGGTTCCTTTGTTTTGAAATGGCCACTGAGAGAGTTTGTTCTGCAAACAAAGATCCAGATAAAAAAGGAGAGCAGGCAAGTCTATAAATTTTGGATGCGGGAGGCGCTTTGGGAAGGGCTCTGCAGGCGAGAGATTGAGTTTTCTGTGCCCTTTTCTTGCCTCCTCTTTAGAATTTAAAATCTTTGGGTTTATCTTTTTCCAAGCATTTTTTACTTCTGTTTTACTGCTGGAGTCCAGCAGGGTCAGGGGCTGATCCCCCAGGAGCCCCCAAATCTTTAATGGTGGTGCTTGCAGCATGGCTGGGGAGGGGTTTGGCCGTGGTCCCTCTGCCCATCGCTGTGCCCCAGGCTGGTTTTGGTGATGATGTACATCCTGCTGGTGGGGCTCGCTGCTGCAGGGGGTTACTGGAGGGAAACAGGTTAAGTGTTAAAACATGGTTAGATGGGGCTGGAATATTGGCTGCAACTGCAGTAGCTAGTTTAAAACATGAAAAGACTTCTGATTTCTCCTGCTGTTGATCCTGTAAGGTGGGGTATGAGGTGCTGGAGGAATTTGCTGCAGGTCCAGGGGATGTGTAGGCCAATTCCTTATGTCCTGAAATGGCTGGAGCTGAACTCTGCCCTTGCTGATTCTTATAAGAGGGCCCTGATTTCATTGCAGCTGACCTTGGTGGTGCTCGGCTGCAAATGCTTTGAGTGTTTCATATAGATATAGATATCTCAGTGCTTGGCCTGTTCGTGCTGCAACAGCAGCTCTCGTGCTGAGGTCCTTGATTCTCAATGCCTTTGGGAAATGGTGGCTTGCTGAGCGCTGGAGCTGTGTATTTACTCTTCCCATAACTGCCTTTTCAACCTGTTTCAAGTGTTTCCTGCCTGGTTTGGTGCTCAGCTGGAGGACTCGGCACCTGCCTTTTTCCACACAAAACCAGCTCCCAGCAGCATCTCCAGCTGGTTTCCTGTTGGTGACCACGGCCAGGCTCCTGTGTTGAGTTTCCTCAGTCGCTTTGGAAACAGGGTTAAGTGAGGACAGGGGCCCAAGAAAGGACAAGGCTGAGTAAGAGCTGGTTTTAGAGCACAAGCTTGGACATGCAAGAGAGCAGGGATGAAGCACATCTTCTGCCAGACTGCTCACCTTGTCCTAGGTTGCTGAGAGGTGTTTTGGGGTCTCATCTTCTTGGGACTGCAGGATATGAACCCTGATGGGATATTAAACAGCTTGTGGGCAGATTTCTTAGTTCTGTGCCACTGGGATTTTCTGCAGCTGGGCAATGTTAACTTCTTTGGCCTGGAATCTGTCTGGAGGTGGACAGTGAAGATCTGCTGTAAAAGCCTCTGGGATTTGGCCATTTGCTTTCATTTTGCAGGGAAAGAAAAATAACTTTTACAAGTTATGGAGAAAGCCTGCTGGGGCAGCTCCCCTGGCTGGCTTGGGGCATCTTATCCTGGATGCAGGCTGGGGGTGAAGCTGAGCACCACTGATCCCTTGGGGAGCTGGAATAGCTCTGGTTTGCTGTATTGGGTCTCTCATTAGAGCTCCAGCAAACAACAAGCAAAGCATGATGATGAAAATGGTGTTTAACACCCACTGGCAGAAATCCTGCCCTGCTTTCCTGAACCCAGCACCCCTCCCATGTTCCAGCTTCCGGAGTGCTTTGCCTTTCCCGTGGCTGTTGCTTGCTCCAGTTCCTGGAGTCTCACCTGCTTAAAGCTATTTCTTCCATCAGTGAACACAGAAGAGGAGAGAGGGAGATACGGCACAGCTGTATCCTCTGGTGTTTGTGGCTTCTATTTCATCCCACAGCAGGGATGTTGGTGGAGAGGCGGGAATTGTGCTGCAAAAGGTAATGTTCAAGGTTGTCGGGCATCTTCACCGTTCCAGAGCCATAGTACCGTGAAGCAATGGGATCTCATGTTATTTCAATTCCTTGAATTGCTCCCCCAGGAGCAGAGCAAAAAGGCCAAATAGAAACGTGAGAATTTACATAATCTCCTTGGAGGGGTCATTTGCTCCCACTCCTTTCTCCACTGGTTTTCCTTTTGCTCCAGCAGCATCCCAGCTGGGTTGTCATGGTCAGGTTTCACTGCTGTTTGGTCTCTCAGAAGATGCAGAAAGGTCAAGCTTGGATTTGCTAATGATCAGAGTGAGCTTGAATAACTCTGTGGTCCTCCCTCACAGACAACTGTACTGGGAGGGGAGGAGGAGAAGGGGGAGATCTGTGTAAATGATCCTGACCTGCTGCATTCCCTCTGCGTACGGCTCATCATGAGGGAGGATGGCAGAGGAGAGAATGGCTTGGTTCAGCTCTGCCTGCGGGATCATGGCTGCAGTGAGATGCTGCTCAGCCCAGAAGAGCTTGAAAGCAAAACACAAATGTGTTCATCCTCACATCCCGGTTCCCTCTCTCTGGGGAAAAGTATTTGCTGGACCCATTTGCAAACTCAGGTTGCTGCCACTTGTGATAGATCCCAGTTTGCTCCTCGGCTATTTTTCAGCAGAGCACATAGTTCTGACAGGAGCTTGAGTTGCTGCGTGGCTTTGCCAATCCCTTTTCTTACCTGACCTTCCTGGAGAGTGCACCCCAGAGCAAGGGCTTAGGCTGCTTGAATCATGATGCAGACACACATGTTTCCAGGGGTGCTCCTGTTCCCTTTGCTTTCAAAAAGTCATGTGAGTTATAAATTTATCTTACTGCCTTTAATGCATGGTGAAGGTAACAGGAAAACCAGTTGCAAAGACTCGTGTAACCAAGTGATGGTGATGAAGGGGCACGGGCAGAGTGACAGAGGGAGCTGGGCAGACTCTGCTCTGCAAACTCAGCACTGCTTATTCCCAGTTTCATCCTTACTGAGCTACAACCCTCTCCTGGGCTGCTTGTGCTATGTTCTGATGTCTGCTGAGCAGCTCTGGATAACGTCTGCAGCAGCTTGTAAGCAGCTTGCCGGGATCCGCTACTTGAGCGTGTCTCGCCAGGCAGTGCTGGGATATTTGTCCAGGAGCAGGGATGAGGCTGTTCTCAGTCTTAATCCAGAATTTGCTTATGGAAAACTCTATTATAATGCAGCGGGAGGTCTCCTCTCTGATCCCCTCTTCCCGTAGTGCCTGTGGGCCTGTTATCCACAGTGATTCCACAGTCCCTATGGAGGATCCGCTACTTGAGCGTGTCTCGCCAGGCAGTGCTGGGATATTTGTCCAGGAGCAGGGATGAGGCTGTTCTCAGTCTTAATCCAGAATTTGCTTATGGAAAACTCTATTATAATGCAGCGGGAGGTCTCCTCTCTGATCCCCTCTTCCCGTAGTGCCTGTGGGCCTGTTATCCACAGTGATTCCACAGTCCCTATGGAAATGCAAATCCTGCACATCCCCAATGCTTCATTATTCTGCTGCTGCATCCGGAGTTGGATTAGTCTCCTGGAGCCTGTAGGCTGCTGGAGGGGTGCCAGCCAGGGACACCTACGGGGAGGAGCATGCTGTGCAGCTCTCCAGTGCCTGGGGCTCCTTTCCAGCCTGCTTCCATCCCATCCAAAGCTGCTCCGAGCAGCCTGGGGGCCTGGAGCAGCCAGCTGATGCTGTCAGAAGTTGCCTGGTCACTACTAAGCCAAGTCAGTGCTGGGAGCACCTCCTTAATGGGGAGCTGTGCTGGGGAAATAGGGGAGGAAAAATCAAAAGCCCATGAAAATGCTGGGGCTGACCCCAGCCAGCCCAGAGGTGACGTGCTCTGCCAGCTCCTGCTGATCAGGACTGTTCTCTTGCTTCCTCATGTCCAAGCATTGGTGGGGAAAAGGGGGTTGATGGAGACCCCAAAGCAGAGCCCAGATGCAGGGTGACGACTTCCTGCCCATCCCTAGCCCTGCTCCCTGCCAGCTCCTGCCAGATGCTCAGTTGCTTCAGGGTCTCTTTTAAGTGGATAATGCCGCATGCAGCAGCAATATCAACTTACTCTGCTCTTCCTGTTGAGTACAGGGAGGCTGCTTTAATTACGGGCTAAAGTGTTGCTCTGTGCTGAGGAATGGTTGTTGGTGATGGTGATGGGTGCTGCTGGGAGTGACTGTGTGTGTCATCCACACTCTATGCAGCACCCTGGGGTGCAAGTGCTGTTGCGTGGGTAACACAGGGGTGTCCTTAATTTTCATGTATTAAGGAGCAGACCATTGCTTTGCCTGGGTGGAGAAAGTGGGGGTTGATTAAAATCATGTGTCATCTCCTTCACCTGCATCTTCTGATGTCCCCACTTCAGTCCCGGAGCGCTGCATCCCCCGTTGGGTTGGTGAACATGCATCATGCTCCCATCTCCAACCCACATTTGGAAAAGGGAGTTTAAAGTGGAAGTGTAAAACTTTACTGCTCTGATTAAATTGCTGTTGCAGGCAGGGAAATGAGTGCTGTTAAAATAAGGGAAGTAAAGAGGTCTTTGGGGTCTCACTGTGGTTAGTGATGGGTTGTGCTGCGGGGTAAATGCAGACTGAAGCTTTGCAGGGTACAGAGGGGTAAAAAGTGTAAGGGCTGCTGTAGTAGTGCTTAATCCACCCTGGGAACCTCCCTCTTCCTGCAGAAGTGCCCATTAGATACAATTGCTGCTCAGAATTTCATGCCTGCAGGCTTGAAAAGAAAACCGATAATGCCAGCAAAGTGACTGGGAAATGGAAGTGTGAATTCACCAGTCTTAAACGGGTGGAGGGGAGAGGAAGATCTCCTTGCCCCCTTCCCTGCTGCTGTGTTGGAGGAGGTAGGAGCAGCATCCTGCTGGCCATGGGCACTCTGTTATCTCCATAAGCAGCGACTCCCAGGGAATGATTAAATCAATTAATAGATTTTCTATAGCTTATGAGGAAGTCAAATGGCATTTCCATCAATGTGCGATGAGCAAACAGCCCACCAGGCCAGGAGGAATGTTAATGGCTCTTTATGCTTTTATTATCCCTTTTCACTCCTAAATCAAAATTCATCCTGAGCCCAAGAGGCAGCAGGTACTTCAGAAAATAAAACTAGCACAGTGGGAACCATAGCAGCCTCTCTAAAAGCTGGTTTTGCCACTGATTTATTTGTTTCTTCACCTTAAATGAAAGACCAGGGCTCAGTTCGGCTCAGGCAGAGATTAACCAAGGCTTGTCCATGGCTCTGCCAATGACCCCAGCTCATGTGGGCTCTGCTTTGGGCTGCTGCCCCACTCTTCTGCTGCTGTAAAGATCCAGCCACTGGGCTCAGCAGGTTTGAGGTTTTCCTCCATGGGTTTGGAGGAAGGGGACGATTTATCCATCCCTGGAAACAGTGGCAGGATGCCTGGCACTGTTTGGCCAGTGGTTTTGGCTGAAGGAGAAATGGTAATCATTTTGGAAATGTTAAATTAGCAAGTTCTGCTGTTTCTGAAACATGATGTTTTGGGGCATCTGTAGATAAGGCTGTGGTCTCCAGTGCTGGATGTGCAGAGCCAAGAGCCATGGTGGTGCCGAGCTTGCTGAAGCAGTCCTCTGCTTGATCTTGGGGTGGGCAAATCGTAGAATCCCAGCTTGGTTTGGGTTGGGAGGAACCTTAAAGCTTATCCAGTTCCAACTCCCTTCCACAGGCAGGGACACCTTCCACTAGAGCAGGTTGCTCCAAGCCCCTGTGTCCAACCTGGCCTTGAACACTGCCAGGGATGGGGCAGCCACTGCTTCTCTGGGTACCCTGTGCCAGCGCCTCAGCACCCTCACAGGGAAGAACTTCTTCCTTCTATCTAACCTAAACCTCCCCTCTACTAGGAGAACTACTAGGATTGTACTAGAAGAACTAGTTGATATAAATACCCATGGAGAGGCACCTCTCTTATAAAGACAAAGAACTGAGTTGAGGGTTAGTGATGGAGGGGTTCCTGGCTTGTGGGGTCTGTGGAGCTGCTCTGGGACCAGTGTGTGCTGCTCCTTGCCTGCAGCTGGGGGTCCCAGTTTGTTCTCAAAGCCATCAGCCAGTTCAGGGTTCAGCTCTGCCCTGGTAGCACTGGTGTCTTCAGGGCTTTGCTACCACCAACTGCCCTTGAGCCAGCCTGTACTGGAGCCCTTGTGTTTTAGGAAGCAATTTAAACTTGACGTTAATCTTGTGCTTTGAAAGCCTGGTCTGCAGCATGAGGTGCCTGGAGCACTGCAGAACAGCTTTAAAATGCAATTTAAAATAGTGCTGGCTGGCAATAGAGGAGCAACTAAAAATACCCTGCTGGTACTTTGAAAGAATACAAGTAACGGGGGATGATGAGGAGGAAAAAGATGGGTTAAAAAGATAGAACAAATGAAAGCTGAACTGCAGCTTTCGCTGGGGTTGTATGTATCCATCTCCCCTTCACCAGCCGTCTCCTGGGACTTCTGGAAGAGGAGACAATGGCGGAGATAATTTTGCTCACTTGCAGAGTGATGGCTTGTTGCAGGCCTTGTGGCACTGTCCCCACGTCCCACAGGGGACACCAGATCTCTTGTGTGTGTGTGTGTGGAGGTAAGAAGTAAGAAAAGTTGGTGGAACAGCCCTGTGCTCTCCCTTGCAGCAATGAAACCTTCCTGTCTGTGAATGTAAGTGTCTATTTGTATTGCTGGGCTTCCTGCTTTTTCTTATGTATATGGAAATAGGGAGCAAATGTGTTTTAGGGTAGAGATGGAGCTGCAGCCTGCTTTTACAGGCATTTCTGTTCACGCGGTGCGGTAGGGACAGCTGCATGGGTGGAGAAGTGGCAGAAGCCCCTTCTGCAGGCTTAACTTGGGATCCTACAGCCAAAGGGCTGCCCTGATGGAGGGACCCAGTGGGGCTGGTGTGGGGGCACAGGGCTGGCACCCTCTGTCCAGGCTGGAGGATGGCTGCTGGGACCTTGGGTGGAGACTGAGCTTTGCTCAGGACTTCACTGGCCTCCCTCTAACCAACCTCCTCCATGAAACCTACTGGGGCATCATCTTCCATGGGGCAACATCATTCCATGGTGCATTGCCTTTCCATGGGGCAGGACCTTCAGCGTGCTGGGGCATTGCTTCCCATCTGCTGGTGCTGGTTTGGACAACGTGCATGCCACGGCACAGATGGTGCTCGCTTTCAGCCAGGGAACTTCTGCAGCACGTTGGTCCCCATGCTGTGATGTCTTGGCTGTGGGGAAGCTGGGGGAGTCTCTTGAGCCCATGGCATGGTTTCGATAAGAGCTTGGATGGGTAATGGCACATGGCTGCTGGACCCATGGTGCCAGAGCTGGCTGTGCAGGGCACAGCAGGACCTGATGGGCTCTGCCTGCTCCTGGATGCAGTGAGAGGGAGAGAAAACACCACTGAGGCTGCATGTTTGCTGCTGGTTGCACAGCAGTGATGAGAGGGTGGATGAATCCAGGGGGTAGATGATATCAGGCAGCAGGACATAATCTGCTTTACCAGCCAATATCTTAAGGCTGCTTAAGTTGGCTGATTACCAGGGAACCACTCTGTTGCCAGCCTTTTCCAGCGGCTCAGCAGCAAATCGATGGTGTAGCTGGAGCTGTATCCAAGTGTCTACTTCACTGGCTGCTTTGTGGGGCACCCCCAGATGCGGCTGGTGTGACAGGTCCCTCTGTGGCTCCTTGTGCTCTTTTTGTTGGGACATTGGCTAAGCAGGTCCATATTTTTTCTGTATAACTTAGAATCATAAATCCATAGTAGTTTAATGGCAAATGTGGATGGGTTTGCTGTAGGCAGCAATGGGCTGTGAGTTGGTGCCCTCGAGGAGAGCAGACACCGAGCAGGACCTGATCCATCCCTGGAGTAGCATCCCCCAGGGTGGGTGCTGAAGGGATGGAGATCAAGGTAGAGGCCAGCTTAAGCCTGGCTTTGGGCTTTCTTGTTGCTAGTTAGTGCTGTGGGTCCCTGGGCTGTGTTGGTAATGGATTATGTGTCAGGGTTAGCCGGAGCCTGTGGCTAGTTGGCTCTTTGGTCTTTTAATCTGTTTGAATCAAAATCAATAGTGAAAGTAAAAAAAAAGAGAAGTGAAGGGCTGGTGCTTTGCTCCCTGGGTACCAGGGAGGTGCTGGACTGGGGTCCTCCCTGAGAGGATGGGATTCTCCCTGAGATAATGGGGTCCCCAGGACAGCCCTGGATACCAGCCACCGAAGGAGCAGGGTGATGACGTCTGGGTCCAGTTCCTTCTTCAAGAAACCCTTCAAGAGTATATTGTCCTTTTGAGGGGTGTAAGTAGCCTGGAATTGTCCTTTGAGGGAGAAAACCAAAGCAAAGGGTGCTTTAGATTGAAATTAATTCAGCTGATATTTTCAATGGACATGAGTAATGTCTTACCATCTCTGAGCAAATTCCCTTCTTGTACCAGAGTGCTTGGCAGTTAAAAGATAGCCAGGCAGGGATATGAGTTATGTTTGAGAAGTGGGAGGGGGGAATCAACAACAAATCAGACAAGTATAAACAGTGGAGATATATTGTAGAATTGCGTTTTAAATGTCAGGGGGATGTTTTGGCACTATTCATACTGGTCTGTGGAGCCTTGGTCTCCCCCCGCCCCGGTACAGTCGGTGATGGGCTCATGTGGCTGCCTGCACCCACTAGGAGGAAAAGACAAGGGTTGCATTAGACTGAACAGCAGTGTGCAGCTGACCTAATCTCCTACATGTTTCTCTTCCCCATCTTCTCATCATGAAGCTGAGCAGAGTGAGACCCCTCGAACAGGATGGAGCTGAGTGAGCCAGGGATGGGGAGCTGCCCTCAGGGTCTAGCTACACAGGGCAAGGGGGTTGGAATCAGTCCAAGTAGCTAATGGGAATATGCTCCAACGTGCTATTTGTTTTTTATCTCCTGAGGGGTTCTAGCTCCATTTGAAAACTGCAGCCTAAGCGTCCATATAAGCCCATATGTGACAGGGTGGCATCCTGCACGCTCCATCCATGCTTGTGAAGTGCTGAGTGGAGATGGCTCCCAGTGTGAGCAATGGTCGGTGACTTGGGGAGGATGCTCAGCACCCTAAACCACGATGCCTGAGCAAGGAAACTCCTTCCCATCTGCTCCTTCTCCTGTGGCACAACCTGGGCTTTGTCAGCACTGCTTCATATCATCTCCACTGGTCCCAGCACTGTGTTGAGCTGCCTGCAGGGAGTCCCCTCCCTGTGGCCATGCTGGAGATGCTCCACGGAATGAAATGCTGCTTGCTCAGTTCTCTCCACTCCTGTGTAGTTGCTTTGAGGCATCTGGCATTGAACTGCCACACGCAGCAAAACCCACCTGTGCTCTGTCCTGGCTCCCATTCCTGGAGGCTTCAGTGGCAGGTAGTGGCAGTGGTTGGGATGCCTGCCTAGGGATGTTTTCATCCAGGAAGGTATTTTAAAGACGTGTATCATTAGAGAATTCCCTTGGGTTTTGACCAAATTTGAGCATATGGGCTGTTGACTATTCCACTGGTTTCACAGAGAAACTATTTCTTCTTCCTCTAGACATCACCCTTAGGGGATGCTTTCTTTTTTTCCCCTGATTTCATCCAATTACTTAGCTGTATGCTCTTCTGAAGCACCATAAATAATTCTCCTCCCTCTGCTGTGTTTACCAGCATGTCTCATGAAATCCAGTAAAATATGATTGATTGCAATCATTATTTCCTGGTGCTGCTATGAAAACCTCTATCAGGTTCAGTGATTGCCTTTAAAGAGTGGCTGCCACTCAGGAAAACTGTCAGAAACCTATCCTACTTTAGCAAACTCCAATTAATCTGTTGATCAGTCTTAGTTGGATTTTCTTTCCCATCGTTGCTGCTTATCAAAGGTAGTGAGACTATTTTTCCTTTGTGATTAGCAGCTTGCTTATTATTTAAGAAGAAGGGGCTCGGAGGACTACTTCATGCTCTTGAGTTCGGTTTGGGTTTATCCTTGTCTGCAGTGCTGGTTGCAAGTCTGCTGGGGATCTTTGTCACTGGTTTCAGTGGGGAAAGCTGGGGGTACTCTCTGCCATCCTCTGGATCCCCATCACACCCACAAGCAGCCGTTCTCCAGGTATTCGGGTCTCTGGTGCAGGTTAACAAATTAATCCTGGTTTTAAAAGAGTCACTTCAGCACTTTTCCTCCTCACTTTTGGTTTTAATGAGACACACTTTCTGAGAGATGTAATAATCATTGCCAAAAATGTCAACTCATTCCTGTTATCCCCCTTAAGCTTCTGGAACAACAAAAACAACAGCAGCAAAGACCAAGAACTGAAAAAGAGGTTTTAGTGACAAAGGGCTTCAACTTTATCTCCAAGAGCAAGGAGGGGGCTAGGGAGAGCCATGCCCTTGACTGCTCTGCTCTCTGAGAGGGTGCTTGAAAAGATAACCCAGGGAAGGCTGAGATTTATTTATTTTATTACTATTTTTTACTTAGGATTTGGGGTGGGTTTTCATTTCTTTATTGGAGAAGGAATATCTCTGCTCACTGCTGACAGCAAAGCTCAGAGCTTTGAAAAGCATCCTAGAATTTCTCAAAACCTGCTGGGAAATTGGATGGTGGCAGTGACACTAGGGGAAATCACAGCGAAGCCAGTGGGAGAGCCGGGGGGAGTTCAGCTGTGGGGCTGGGGCTTGCAGCCTGGGATCCCGGGGGAAACTGTTTCATTCCAGTGGGAATATCCTTACCTTTCCTCAGTGGTTAGGGAGCAGAGCTGGATTGTCAGCCATGCTTCCATGGTGAGGACTTGGGGCAGGCATCCTTGGCAGAGTTGCCTGGGGTGTGGATGAAGCCCAAGCAGTAGGAAATCTCCATTTCTTGCTCCTCACTGAGCATGGGGCAGTCCCTGGGGAGCTTTTCCTGGGCAGTAGGGATGCAACTGAGCACTCTTGGGTGCTCTTCATGGACATCAGCTCACTCCTGCTGTTGGAAAAGTTAGCCCTATATAGCTCCGTGCCTCAGTTTCCTTCATCCCCCTGCCCAGGGCAGCATTAAGCTATCTTAGCGGGGCTGAAGGGGCTTGCAGGACCCATCCCTGCAGGACCCCCCAGGTCTGTTCTGCAGGGATGAACTTGGTGCTTGTGTCTGGGTTTTAAGCAGGGCCCAGAGCTGTTCCTCTGCCCAGGCTTTTCAAGCAGCCTTTTACATTTCAAACAAGCTGCACCACTAAAGAGGCCTTCATGATTTAACTGGATGCAGCCCTGCTACAAACTGGGGTGACAGCCCAGCCCTCAACGGCAGAGGCAGCAGTGGCTCTCGGTCCTCCCCGTTGCCTTCCCAGGCATGGTCTTGCATCTTCACGGATGTTCAAAATGTGTTCAAGGCCAGGTTGAACAGGGCTTGAAGTAACCTGCTGTAGTGGAACGTGTCCCTGCCCATGGCAGGGGTTGGAACTGGATGAGCTTTAAGGTCCCTTCCAGCGCAAACCAGTCTGGGATTCTATGTCTCTTCCTGGAAAACCAGCACGGCCTGAAACACCCCATATCCCCCTGCCTCCAAAACAAGCTGGGATCCAAATCCTTAGGCCAGGGGTACCACTACATCCATGGAAATGGGGTGGTTGTGGTTTGAGCCCTTCTGGGCAGCTCTAGGAGCAGTATTGGTTCCTTCTCCTGACCTCCAGACTGACCCACTGGCACAGGAGCACACAAGGCGATGCACAATCTCTGTCTCACTCAAAACCTGAGTTCAAGGTGCAAGCTCTCACACTGGCAGTGCCAGGATGTCAGAGCTGGAGCACATCCTGAGCAGAAATCCCTATTTGGGGTGGCCAGTCCTGGAAGCTTCCTGGGGCAGGGTGCTGGGGGCTGCAAGCCATGGACCAGGGTGGCACCAGAGTGGGCTCAGTCCTGTGGGGAAATAACTAATGTGGATTTGCTGACTTAAGACCATCTTGGAGCTTTTCTATTTTCCTTGGCCGTGTTGTGCCCACTTTGCTCAGTTGTGTTTGGGGAGACCCCTGTACAAACTGAGCTCCATGGTCTAAGTTTCTGCTTTTTTCCCCTTATCCCATCTTGTCATTGCAACTTCATTGGCACTCCTGCCCTTTGATGGGACAGGCCATGACTTGTGTCCCACCCAGGGAATTGGGAGACCTTCCTGGTGGGACTGGCTCCTGCATTCCCAGACCCACCCGGTGGGGCTGCATCACACTTCGGGCACCCACTGATTCAAGTCACTGACTTCTTGCCATGGAAGTGCAGGGAGCATTTTGGGAAGAGCCCAGTTTCAATCTCCATGAATGGAAGGTTTTTTTTTTTGAGGAATTGCTTTTGCTCTCTGTTTTTCTCCCATTTTGTTAAGATTTGTCATGAAAAATAACGTGTTGCTGATAATCTCCGCAGTGTGGGAGAGAGCCATTGGTGAGGCTCTGGGTGTCAGCTTCTCAGAGGGCTTAAGGGCTGGTTTGTAACCCTGTGCTCACGTGCCAGCAGCGACGCAATGCTGTCATAGCACCCAGTGGGTAAGAGCCTGGCTGGGTTATGAGTGCCGAAGCCCCCATATTTGTAGTACTGATGCAGACCCCTCCATAGAGCTGGAGAACCAACCACAGCATCTGGAACTGGAGTTAGTGGTGATTTACCTGGAGAGTGGGGAGGGAGCCGGGGGTGCATCTCTGCAGCAGTGGGAGCTGTCGCCGTGAGCCAGTTCTCACCATAGACATACACATGGCTCTCATCTGGACACCAAAACCGTCTAGAACCCACACTTTGTGCTGTTTGATGTGCTCAGCAGCCCCACTCCATCCCACTGCCAGGGCTGAGCTGGGTGCAGGGTGCTGGGGGGGATATAGCCACCCTCTGGCTTTGCAAGATCTGTTTTGGCATCTCTTTGGAGATGTGTGACATGCCCCTAATTTCCCATAGCCACTGAAGTGGCCAGCACCACCTGCCCAGCTCCTGCTGCTCACTCCTGAAAAGCACACGAGTGGAATGGGGGAGATAAGCAAAATGGGAGAAGTTCAGGGGATTATGCACTGATTAAGTTATTACCAATGTGAAATGAGCAGCGTTGAGATGAAACAGGAGCTTTATTTTCTGTTCTCTGGCTTCAGGCTCGGGGCTCCTGTCACTAGACCACACATCAAAGTGGGAGCTGGCAGCTCTATATCCCCTGGTGCTTTCAACACGGCAGCGGTTTGGTGCTGTGCAAACACATAGGAAGCAGAGCATTAAATGGGGCTGGGAACTGGGGGGGCCTTCCCTGCTGTGGGGGGTTTGTAGAGATGCAGTGCTTGAGGCAGAGCTATACCCAATGCTGGGGCACCCACCCTGCAGCAGATGTAGGTAGAAAAGAAATTCCCTGCACCAGGAAGATCCAGTGCTGCTGGGAGGATGTGCTGGGGGACAACTACCTATTTGCTTTTGCTTAGTCACCCCTGGCAGGCTGCTGGCAAAGGCAGGATACTGGGCAAGGTGGGTCCTGGAGGGTGGAAAATGAGTTCAACATGAGGTTTTTGTGTCTGAGAATGAAGTTGGTTTCCTGTGAGCACTCAGGACAGGCTGGATCTGGTGGACAAGTCGCGTGTTAATGCTGGAGAGGCAGGTGAGGAAGCTGGATCCAGAGTTGGCTTAACCACTGGTTATCAGGACCTGCAGCAGCCCAGCTGGATGTGGGCACAGGCAGGGATTAACCCATGCTTGGACAGGACAATGGGACTGTGGGTCTGTTGGCGAAGCCAGGGAGGGAATATCAGGACAGCAGGACATCAGGATGGTCCATAACTCACTGATCCCATCAGTGGGGCTGGGAGCACAGGACCATGGGCAGCTTTGGGGCTGAAGCTGTGGGGAGGGGGATTTTCTTGGTGTGACAGAGCAGTGCCCAGCCCATGATGTGTCTCACTTTGCTCTTTGTGTGCCTGCAGTGATGGGTGCGCTGGAGTCCCGAGGGGTGCTGCGGCGGATGAGCGACATGCTTGAGATGCTGGTGAAGAGGATGGACATCCTGGCCAGGCTGGAGAATAGCACTGACTTCCACAAAGGGGATGAAGCACGACTCCCTATGGACAGGTCAGTCAGCCATGCCAATGCCTCGTAAAGACCCTGTGGAATGGCTTGGGGGGTTGCAGGAGCAGAAGAACCCCAGTGTGTTCTGAGGTGTTGGGCTGAGCTGCTCTGTGGGGATGATGGAGCCCATGGGGCTTGGACAAAACTTCTGCAGTCTTGTTTGCCATGTCTGGAACCCTTTTTTTTTGGGATTTCTGAAATTACTGTGATTTTGGGGGTTTCCTATAGCACCTCTCCCAGCTTACTAGTGCTGCAGGGTGGCTACTAGCTACTACTGTGGAGGGTGTCTGTGGTGGAGCTCAAGGTGGCTGGAGGAGTACCTGGTGCATGGGCTGAGCTCTCTCTGCCATGAGGACGGTTTCTTTGTGCCCATATCCCTTGGGTAGCTATGGCAGTGATTGTTGTTTGAAATCCAGGGATGATCTGTTCAGCCCTGGAGTTGAGCAAGGCTTAGAATAAAATATAAGCAAACTGTCAGGTCCTGAAATGCTCTCTGGGCAGAGCTGGTGTCCTGATGCACGCATCACATCCATCCAGGCCAGCTTGAGAGATGCTGTCAGACCTCCCCGTCATGACATGCTGGTTTGCTAAAGAGACATTTCCCTTTGCTTTGAACATTTATTAATCCTAATATGGCTGTCATGCCAAGGCCTGCAAAAATGGTAGCTAAAGGAACTTGAAGTGATGTGGACTTACGCCGTCCAGAGGGACCTGGACAGGCTTCAGAGGTGGAACAATGTGAACCTCATGAAGTTCAAAAAGGGCATATGCAAGGTCCTGCACATGGCTTGGGGCAATCCCAAGCACAATTACAGGCTGGATGAAGAATGAATGGAGGACTTGAGGGTGTTGGGTGATGAGAAGCTCCCCATGACCCGGCTTCAGTGTGCACTTGAGACCAGAACCCCTCGATGTGCTGGGCTGCACCCCCAGATCGTGAGCAGCGGGTCAAGGGAGGAGATCCTGCCCCTCTGCTGTG
>NW_009936739.1:25280-36723 GCF_000696875.1 Nestor notabilis
GCTGTGGGGGAGGGTCTCCCTGCCTGTGGCAGGGTTTGGAGCTGGATGAGCTTTAAGGTCCCTTCACAAACCAGTCTGCCTGTGAATGTGGAGGGGGCAGAGATGAAAAGACTGAGGGGCAGCAGTTGGGACAAACTTTGCAGTGTAGAAGTCAGTGTAGGTTTTGCTCAGGTGAAGTCACAGGTGACATGTGAGCAGTGGGTCGCAGGGATGTGACACGCAGTGGTCACACTGCCCTGTTCTCTCTCACTGGAGCTGTTGCAGGAGCCGCAGTGTATCCTGATGGCTCCCACCTCTCATTCCCACCTCTACTTCCTGCCGTGGCTGCTCTCGACAGCTGCTGGGGGTCCTGTGCCTCCCTGTTTCCATCATCACTTCCATTTCTCTCTCTGGCATTCCTTATGAGGCTCGTTCTGCGCCTATGATGGAAAATAGTGTAAGTGAGCCTGTAATTAAAGGCTGTGCTGTGCCATACTGCGTGCACGTGTGAGCTAATGCTGCACAGGCAGCATGGAGCTCATGGTCTTGCCTTTTAAATAACAGCATTTCAACCACTGAAAGAATATAATTTACCTTGGTACTGCGGATTTTGTTGTTTTGAAGCTGGCTAGTACCCAAGTGTGCAAGGAGGACAGCAGTAACCCGGAGAGGAATGGACAGAACTGTTATAGCCAGTGACTGGAAGGTGATTGCTCACATTCGATGATTTTCTTGGCCATTCTCATATAGAAAGAACCAGTAATTTCAGGTGATGGTGATTCTGTGCTGCAGCAGGTAAGAGAAAAACTTAAACACGTTTGTGTGAGCTGGCAGCAGGCATTGCAGATGGGATCTTGTGTTTGAGATTTGCTGTCTGGCTGGTGACTCCAGGGCTGTCACTCGGAGAGACTGCAGAGGATGGGAGCTTATGGACCCAGTACGTCAAAACAGCCTTGGGTTTGTGTATGTGCGTAGATGGGCTTGAGCAGTAGCAGTTACAAATGTCTTAATTTTCAGGAAAAGAGAATCAGGGACAACTAGTTTATCACGTTTTACTCCTTATGAATTACCCTTAAAGTGCATTCAAGTCCCTTCACTTGATCCTGCATCAAAACTGACCTGCGTCATCTCCTTATCTAGAGCCTCTGAAGATCATGTTTGGTCATGGAGCAGAACAACTCTAGATGAAGCAAGCATTGTGGGTTCTTGTGGATGGATTTTTGCTGTGATGGTCTGTATGAAGCACTGACAGCATTTGCAAGTACTCATGAAGCATTTCCTAAGTGCTCCTCTCCTTCTCCAGGCTTGGCTGGGGTCTGTGGTTGGAGGAGATATGTTGGAAGTGTTAGAGCTGTGCTGTGTCTCAGCGGGTTTGAGTGGCTCTGTCTACTGTCACTCATGCTCCCTCATCTGTAGTGCCCATTTTTGGCTCATCCTGGTCCCTGTCCTCCTTTGTAGGGTGCACGAGACAGCTGGAAGGGTGCAGAGCCAATACACCCTGTCTGCTGCCTGGCTCTGGGCTGACCCGCTGCTCTGATGGATGATGCTCTCCAGAGCTGCATGCAGCATCCCAGGGAATCAAACAGCAGCTGGTGCAAAACGTGGGCTGAGACCCTGCAACGTGGGGTGCTGAGGTCCCTGTTCCTTTCGGGGTAATCCCCAGGGACCCCTGTGCTGAGGGGGTTTGGGCACCACTGACTGCACCAGGACCGAATGATGTCTCCTGAACCCAGGTCAGCCCCATTGCAGCAGAGACACTCTTGTGCTGTTCAATATTAGGAGCGTGGGACTCCACCGAGGGCTTGTTTCCGCCTTCCCTCCCTGTCTGTGTCTCTTTGATCACCAGTGACTGACTTGAAGCTGTCGGCAAGAGATAATACAATTAAAGGGTGTTGATTTCAAAGGAATTTTATTCTTTAAAGCAGCTCTGGTTAGCACAGCGGCCGCCTTCATCTCCTTTGCTGTTCAGCAGAGCCACGAGCATGGGCTTTGCAATTCCACTTCCACAAAAGTGGATTAATCTGTGTTTTCACAAAGCACTGTCCTGCTTAAGACTGGATCTCTGACACGATCAGGAGGGCTTGGTTTTGCAGAGACCAGATGAAGAGGAAGGAGGTGAAGGCTTCTGTGGGCTTTATGGAATAACCCATTAGCGCTATTGTCTCCAGCACTGCTCGGTGACGGGCAGGGGTGGCTTTTCCCCTTGGAAGCACAAGGAGGAATTTGAATATAGGGGATGTAATTAATGGTCTGCCTTAGAAAGCCTCCCAGCTGCCCAGGCAAGCAGCTTTATGTGACCAAAAGTTGCTCCAGGATCTTCCTTGCTCTATAGATGCTATATGATTGAATACTGTGCATGTGCCTCTATATGTAGCCTACCAGCCCATTGCAATGCTTTGGATAAAACTCTTGGAAAACCCAAATGTCCAACATCCTCCTTAGAAGAGCTGCCCAGAGGGTTTGTGGGATGCGATGCTGGGGTAGGGAGACACAGGCTGCACCCGTAAGTCCACTTGCTGTGCCCCTGGGTGTTGCTGCATCCCTTCTCCAGCCCTCCCTGGGCTCCCTGCTGCCTGCACCCTGCCTGCACTGGGAAGGTAAGTGATGGGTTCCCTAATGACAGGCAGCAGCCTGCCAGTCAGCTGCAGAAAAATCAATACCACTGTTAATTGAATGCAACCCTTGTAAGTCATCAGAGGGGAAGAAAATTAGAAGTACTTATGGAAGCCTTCTGGAGAGCTATTTACTGGGCTAGGGAAATATTAGTTTGCAGTGGAAGTGTTGCTCTCCTGCTGGAAAGGATTTGGGATGGAGGGAGGGTATACAAAGTGGCTGACCCAGCCAGCGCTGGGGCTCAGAGAAGCCCTTTTCCAGGAGCTGGGCTGTCCCTGCCCACCCCATGCCCATGGGGATGTGGCAGAGGGGAAGGCTGGGATCTGCAGCACTGGCATCCCTGGTCATCCCTCATCCCCACAAAGTGGTTAGCCTGCAATGGGTGTTATTTGCTATCGACTGATTAATCTTCAAGCTTAATTACTGCCGAGGCTCAGTTAATTTCCACACACTTTAAGTATTTGTTCTTGTAATCATTACATGACTCCATATTCTCCCAGTAATTAAAAGTCACACAATATGACACTAAATGGGTGATGTTCCTTCATCCTGCCAGCCTGGCTCTATTAATTCCTGCATCGTTGCTGTTGGTGAGCTGGCTTTAGTGAAATCACTGCCAGATGCTGCAGTCCCTGCGATCCAGGTGAGCTCCAAGCAGTCTTGGACTCCTCTGTACATAGTCTCCTTGGCATGCTGCAGGTATCAGTGAGCGCATCTGCAGGGTGAGGCTGATGTCTGTGGTGTGAAAGCTGGAGCAGGCAGAGCCTGTGGGAAAGGTAAGAGCCTTCCTCCCTGGTGCTATCCTTCCTCAGAGGTAACACAACCCATTCCATCCTAGCAGACGTGGTGAGATGTTTCTTGCCAGCTCCTGTAGACATCTCCAGCGCAGTCCTGGATGCTTTCAGGATTAGGTTGGAGAGGATGAGCACAGAACAGGGGTTCGGTGAGGATCCCTCAGCCTGGGATCCCCACCAGGGTCAGGGGAGGACATGCATGGGGAAAATCATGCTTGGACAGTCAAGATAAGTTGCTTTTCTCCTTTTCTCTCTAAGGCAGAGCAGAGAGGTGGCTGTGTACCACGAGCAGGGTGGCCAGGCAAACAGCTTCTATCCATGTGCTCCTGCCTTGCCCAAGGAGCTCTGGGCTCATTGGGAGAGACCTGTGGCTGGAGCAGCAAAAGCCCAGCACCATCTTCAGGCATCTTTCCCTGCTGCTTTCTGCTCTGCCTTGGGACTTTGGGTGGAAACCCCCATCTTTAAAGAGGTAAATGTCAGCACAGACGTTGTAATGAGCAAGTTGAAATCCTTTGGTAAACTGCTCTGTGCAAATGTTGCATTTGTTGATGTATTATCTTCAAAACATCTGCTTTTCTCCATCTGTATTGGTCTTCCCAAAGTCACTGCTTTCACCAGTTAATAGCAAGAAATACCGGATGAGCAAGCAAATATGTTTAGGGCTTATATTATGAAGACAATGCACAAATAGAAAAAGATTCATCTTTTCATAATGACACTTTTATAAAAGGCAATAAAAATACAGTGCCTTGTAAAGGGATAAACAGGCTGAATTTGAGCTGCTGCTGAGGGGTTGGGGACAAGCGAAAAAGTGAAGGGAACCAAATTAATGCATAAAAAAGTAAAGGAAAACTCAACCTCCAGCTATATTATATGGCAAATGATCTGCCAGTGGGGAAAGATACATCTTAATAGCAGTTTTTGAAACGAGATGAATACTGTATATGGTGCATTATAAGGCACAGCATGATCTGAATTTTAATCAACATGGGGAAATATAAATCTGAAATAATAAAGAAGAAATCAATATTGATGGTTAGAAGTAAAAGTACTGTATTTGCTGTAGTAAATGGTTTTAAGGTCTCAGGGAAAAATTGTTCTAGAAAACCCATAGTAATTTACTATAGTTTCAATAGCTGGCACAGCCCCAGTGTATTTTGGTGGCATTTATATTGTCACTATAGAAAAATATAAAAAGCAACAAGGAAAAAAGAGGGCAAAATAAAGCCCATTGCTGCTCCCTGGGCAGTGGTAGTGCTGGAAGCCAGTTCTTTCCACTGGGTTGGTGGAGGCTGTGCTGACATCCCAGCTGAGATGGAGACACATGGTGGGATAGTCCCCTCCTGGTTAGGTATCACTGAGCAGAACGTGCCACTTACCTTGTCCTTGTCAGTGTCTCCAGTTACTAAGAATAAGGCATCAAATTCTGATCTACAGAAAACCTTTTTGCATTTGAGATTTTGCTTTAAGTGTCTTATTTTCTTGTCCTCTGCCCAGGTAACAGATGAGTGTAATGATAGGTGATGTAACTTATGCTTAACCTTCTTGTCATCCATTTAATATGTTAAATGAAATCTGTGCTCAAATGATAGCCTTGTTGACCAGCAGATAAAAACACTCAAGTGGCTGACTTGGTGTTGCCCGTGTTAGTGCTAACACTGAGGCCTGTCAGTGCTCCCAGGGTGGGAGCAGGGCTCTTCACCCTGAGCATGAAATCCTCCCTTGAAGTCATGGGGATCTGAAGAATAATAGAATCCCCCACTGGTTTGTGTTGGAAGGGACCTTAAAACTCATCCAGCTCCAACCCCTGCCACGGGCAGGGACACCTTCCACTAGAGCAGGTTGCTCCAAGCCCCTGTGTCCAACCTGGCCTTGAACACTGCCAGGGATGGGACCTGGGTTAGAAAACTGGTGTGACGAGTAAGGGTGATGAGCAAGCAGGTGGTGGGAGATTTGAGCCTGGCTCCTTATTTTCAAGCAGAGCCTTGCAAAGCCCATGTGACATGGCTGCCTCGTTTGGGAGAACTGGAAGTGCTGTCTGAGTGTGATCATCAAAGGGCTCTGAGGGGAAATCTTTGTGTCTGGGGGGCAGCTGTGGCTTACAGGAGCTGGGCAAGCTGGACTAGATGCTGGGCTAGATCCATCACCTGGTGGAAACCTGGCTGTGGATGGAGTTTTGACAGGACTTAGGCTGGCTGTGAGGCTGAGCCTGGAAGAAAACTGCATATTTAGGGTAATGATCCTGATTTGAGTGTGTTCATGGGTGTCCAGTGCTCTGCCCTGGCTGAGCTGAGGTCTGGAGATCATCAGAGAGGAGATGGGGACCCAGGCTGCTGTTGACTTTCGAGAGTCACCTGATTACTTGTGTGTCTGGGAGCATGTTTGGACCCAAGTGAGAATTAGGATAGCTTCTGGAAGGAGAATTGGACTGTGGGCTAATAAAGGCGCTCTGAAATGCGGGAGCAGGGTTGATGTGGTTGTCCTCTCTCCTTGCCATGAATGATGCAGAAACCTGAAGATCATCTCCACCAAGCCAACATCTCTCCTGTTGTTCGAGCAGGAAGCTGGGCCCACTGGCTCCAAATTCACTGCATCCTCGTGACATTTGCTCCTGAGCTGCCCATCCCAGCCATACCCTCTTTATTGAGTGCCTGTCCACAATCTGCTTGGTCTGATGGCTCTTGCTGGTGCAAAAGGCTTCCAGGAATGGGAGTTGTGAGCTTTCAGGGCTGGCTGAGCTGTGCAGCCCTCAGACCAGGAGCATTCTATCTTCTTGGAGCCGTATTGTCAAGCAGAGCTTGTCACAGGTCATTTTTGTGCCTGTATTTTTCCATGGCCTCATGAGCAACCTCCCCGCTGCAGCGGTTGCAGTAGCTGGCAGGATACCTGGGGTTTATTCTCTGCAAAGGTTGAAAGTTACTTGGGGGCAATGGTGTCCTCTGCATTTAGTTGTTTTTTCTTAAAAGCTGCAGATCTGTGGCTCTCTGTGGAGGTATGCAGGCTGAATATTGATGGTCATAAATCATGCCAGGAGAAGAAATGTGAGCTGCTTGCTGCTAGCGAATGGACTTTAAATCAACAACCGAAGCAGTATTGGTTCATAAACTCGGGGGGGGGGGTTTGCCTTTGGGGCCGAGGGGGGTTTAGCCTTGGGGACAGAGGGGCTTTAAATCCCAGCCTTCAGGTTCACTGATCTGCTGGAGAACAAATGTAAAACTTCACCGGGATGGACCTGACATCAGCACATATATTTTGTGCCAGGAGTACTCCAGGTAGCCCTTTTGGATTTGCTTGCTGCGTATGACATTTCCTTGTATTATAATAATAAGCAGCAGCAGTAGCAGGAGGAAAAAACTTATGACCCAGACGCTGCAGAAGGGAAATTATTTACTGCTATAACAGCACTCGTCGAGACATGATGGTTGGTTGTGGTGGAAATGGCAGGCAAGATGCTGGAGGTGGAGAGCTTGCTCCTTATCAGGGCACTGCTGCTGATGGATTGAGTTCTCTTGCCCTTTTGTATATTACAGCAGGTTTTAATTGACACCCAGCTTCTTTACAGTGCTCAGTGTGTTATGCAGATGAGTTTAATGGTGCTGTTTACCCAGGCCGGTATTGATTGCGATGTTGAATTCAATAGATGGCATATGCAGTTATTCAGGCTGGGGGAATCTGATCTCAAGCCTTAGTGGAAGGTGCCTGTGCACTTTGCTGGGGCTGTGACACCTGGCTTATGCAGTGCTGGTGATGCTTATCCTGGCACCCTGGCCCTTGCTAGGAGACCTGGAAATGCTCTTGCGTAAACCTTTGGTGGATGGGCTGATGCCATCCATGTGTCCTGTGTGTTTTGCATCTCTCTGCAGTCTGCTCCAAGCACACAAGCTTCCTCAGCCCTCCTCCAGGTATGCCTTCTGTGTTATTTTTTCCCTCCCCTGTTTTTCCCAGCACGGCTTCCACGGCAGAGGATTTTCAAACACAGCACATCTGAAATAAGAAGAACAATTTTTTCCAGCCTATTTAACATTTCCCCATGTCAAATGCACAGATGTACCCATGTTTATCAGTACACTGTGAAAAAACGCCAGAACACTGACTTGCACAGTGACTTGCACTGCCTTTTGGAAGGCTGTGAGTTCTTTGGCCGGTACGCACTGGACCAGGCATTCCCATGTTGCATCCAAGTTGGAGCCAAGTTCAACCTGTTGGCAGCTCCCAAGGGTGGCAAGTTTGCTATAAGCACCGGGGGTGTCACCAGTGGGAGACATCAAGTTTTCAGAGTTAATTTCGTTTTGTTTTCCCAGGTTCCAGCCAGCAGCTGGCCTGATGGAGAGGATCCAAGCTATAGCTCAAAACGTCTCAGACATCGCTATAAAAGTAGATCAGATTCTCCGGAACAGCCTCCTGAATGGGAAAGGTGAGTGTCCCTCGGGGTCCCCACGCTACAACCCTCCTATATGCAGTTGCAATAGGGAGATCCAGCCAAGCCTACCATAAAAAATTTGGCAGAAATACAGAGGGGTGGATGCTGATCTGAGGTTACCCAACTCATCCCAGTCTGCAGGACTAAGGAGAGCACCTGAAGCTCTTTTGCAGACCTCCTAGGGCTGTTTTGTGTCCTGCTCTGTGTGATGCAGCATGTGGTCACACCATCTTCTTGAGGGAGAGGCGGTCCAGAGTGTGGTCTGAGCTTCCTCAGAGTTTTCCAGGACTCTTACCTTTCTGTTAGAGCCAGAAAGGCTGGAAAAGCTGGAGGCTGCACAGGGAACCACTCTCCGTGGTCTCTGACAGCAGTAGTCTTCTCCTAAGGGTGGTGCCTCAATTGGTCAGGAGGACTTGAGAGCAGGGAAGATCAACCTGCAGAAGGAAAAGACCTGGGACACTCCTGCCTTCAAGGGGCAGGAATGGTGACAAAGCTGAACTGGTGTCAGAAGTAAATGCCACAGGATTAAATGCAGAGTTAAAGAGGAGGAGCAATGCCAGCACAAACACCTGGGTAGAAAAATGTGGTGGTTTGGATCCAAAGCCCAGGGGCTGGGATCCAGCACCAGGAGAGATGTTCCCAGCCCACTCTGGCAGTGCTGGCAGAGTACCTGGGGTCTCCAGATGTTTCTCCACATGGCTGCATGGTTCCCAGGGTTTGGGCTGGCATCTCAAGTAGAAGATAATTCCTTTGCCTCTTCTACCTCATGTTTTTTCAGTTATTGGCAAAGGCTTATAGGAAGGGTGGTGTCTTTTGTTAGTCCAATCAGAAGAAGATAAAATCCTATTGCCTTTTTAGCCTCTTCTGTGCCTTATTCCAGGGCTGACCCTAGGGCTGAATGTTCTCTCAACAGCTCAGCAGGACAATTTTTATTGCAAGTTTACAGTGTGAAGGCTGCCAAGTGCTTCCTTAGATACTGCAGCCTGTTTAAGGATGATTAACAGGAGCATGGAAAGGTGGGACCTGGGGTCTAGACCTGGCTGAGAGCAGCAGAGATGTTACAGAGAGACCTGCTGAGATTTAGGAAAAGAGAATGTGCTGTTGGCATTGAAGTAGGGCTGGGGGGTTCCTCTGTTTCCTCCCTGACCATGGGGAAGATGCTTCATGTCTTGGTGTCCTGCCCCATCAAGTGGGATGGGGCTGTTTGCCTGCCCAGCTGTGATGGCTGTGAATGTATTCTGGGGCTGGCAGCTCCATCCCATCCCCTCCCATCCCAGCATTTCTAGCTGTTCTGCTGGCACATCCCGGCTCTCCCCACACCCAAATTCTCTTTCTGCAGTGGCAGAAGGCAGGAGGGACCAGTGCGAAGTGCCCAGGGACCCCAAGTACCCTGACTGTGCTGGGAAGGTGGAGGTGAGTCGGGATCACCTGTCTGGAGAGGGTCTTGGCCTGGGGTGGTTGCTGCTGGGAAGGGCAGAAAGCAAAAATCCCAGGGGTTAAACTGGGAAGGGCAGTGGGGATGGGGATGCTGTCAGGAAGAAAACTGGCTTAAAACAGGAAAGGTGCAGCCTATTGCAGGAGCAGAGCCAAAAGTGTGGAAAGCAAAGTGTGGCTGTGCTGCAAGGAGAAAACACAAGGGAGACGTCCAACCTCCTCTAGGAGCCGTAGCTACATGAGTGTGACTGTTTTCCATCAATCATAAGGCATCTACCTTTAGTTCTAGTGCACGAAGCACTGAAATCACAGTACCCAGAAGTGTGCAGGCAGCAGCAGAATCAGCCCTGTGACACCACCTCTGCCTGCAGCTCTCCTTGTCTGTAGTTTCTGTGTTTAATGACAGAAGCACAGTGAGGAGAAAGCACTGTCACATCATTGTTAAATATCTGGAACCTTAGCTAGTGTCTGGGGAATAATCTGAGCATCAAACAGAAGAGCATCTTGTTAAGGTGGCCAGGACCTCCATCTCAAACAGGATGTCCTGCCTGACCCAGCCTGCTCTTTACACCTGAATGCAGCCTGGCATTTGTCCTGGAGCATGACTGCCTTGTCAGAGAGCATATTTATATGAACTAATTAAAAGCACCTCCCTCTCCTCTTCCCTTCCCAGCCTCCTGCTTCAAGCTCAGGCTTCTGCAGGGCTGAGTGTCCCTGAAAAGATGTGTATTAAAATGATACTGGGGGGTTGTATTTTCCTCTTCCCCTGGTGCTAGGCAGCCTTCCCTTCCCCAATTTGAGTAAATTCCAAAGATAATTTGATTCTGGAAGGCTGGAATTCAATCTCCTGTCCAGGTGATTGCTGCATTTTACATATTGGGCACAGCAACCTGTCTCCTGAGTAGATTTGTTTTGGTAGTTGAATTAGGAAGCAGCTGGCAAGAGCTGTTGTGGGGGATGATAAATCACTCTTCCAGTTACTGGTTATTCTTCTTCATGTGAAATCATCCTTGGGGACCAGGGGCGGATCTGTCTTTTGCCCCGCTGTGCCCAGAGTGATGAGATCAGCAGCTCAGCTCACTCCCCAGCAAACCTATGGAGGAGAAAACCCTGTGGTGTATCATTTCCAGGGGATTAATGGCTGTGTCCCAGGGGAAGGCTCGTGCTGGTGCTGGAACCAGTGCTAGAAACCTCAGCAAACCCTCCTGGCTCTTCCTCTGCCCCATGTACCCTGAAGGCATTGGATGGGCAGACATCAGCACCACTGGTGCTGGGTGTGCACTAGTTTGCAGCCCTTTCCTACCCTTTGCCCTTCATTTCTAGCCCCCAGCTAGGGAAAGGTGATAGAGAATAGGGTTTGCCCATAGCAAGAGCAGCTCGCAGGGCTGTCAGAGGATGAGCCCCACATGTTTCTTTGCCCCCCGCAGTGGATGAGGGCCAGGTGGACCTCTGACCCCTGCTATGCGTTTTTTGGCGTGGATGGCACCGAGTGCTCGTTCCTCATCTACCTCAGCGAAGTTGAGTGGTTCTGCCCTCCCCTGCCCTGGCGAAACCGGACAGCAGCTCCTCCTTCACCCCCACCACAGCCCCGTGTGCAGGTAAGGTGGGCACAGCCTGGTACTGCCTGTCCCTGGGGCTGGGGGAGATAATGGCTTCAGGGATGCGGGAGATAAGTGTTCCCAGAGCCAGCAGTGCCGGCAGGGTTCTGATGGCTCATATGGGTTTTCATAGAATCACAGACTGGTTCGGGTGGGAAGGGACCTTAAAGCTCATCCAGTTCCAACCCCCTACCATGGGCAGGGACACTTTCCAGTAGACCAGGTTGCTCCAAGCCCCTGTGTCCAACGAACACTGCCGGGGAGGGGGCAGCCACAGCTTCTCTGGGCACCCTGTGCCAGCGCCTCAGCACCCTTGTCATGAAAGATTCCTTCCTTATATCTAGTCTGAATCTCCCTTTTGTCAGTTTAAAACTGTTACCCGTTGTTTTGTCACAACAGGCCCTTCTAAAAGGTCTGTCCCCAGCTTTCTTATAAGCCCTCTTTAGGCACTGGAAGCTGCTCTAAGGTCTCCCTGGAGCCTTCTCTTGTCCAGGCTGAACCAGCCCAGCTCTCTCAGCCTGTCAATAGCTTTGCTCCCTGTGGGGTTGTTTAAAATTTTTCCTTGGTTTGGGTTTGTTTATGGGGCTGCTACCTCTCACTTTTCT
>NW_009936739.1:36809-42334 GCF_000696875.1 Nestor notabilis
GCTGCTCTAAGGTCTCCCTGGAGCCTTCTCTTGTCCAGGCTGAACCAGCCCAGCTCTCTCAGCCTTTCCTCATAGGAGAGGTGCTCCAGCCCTCTGACCATTTTTGTGGCCTTCTCTGGACCTGTTCCAACAGGTCCATGTCTTCCCTGTACCGAGGAATCCAGGGTGTCCTGAGATGGTCTGGGTGCAACAGGGCCCCTGGGATGGTGCATTAAGTGGAGGAGCTCTGGTGTCAGGTCTGGTGGCACCAGGGGAAGCTGTGCACCCATCACCAACCCACAGCACCTCAGCTGTGATGGGCAGCCCTCCACCAGCCCCTGTGGCACCAGGGGCTCCTCTTGCAGCTCCTTTAACCTACACTCAAAATGCAGAGTGTGCTCCTTCCCTAGGCAGCTTTCCGGAGCGACCTGGCTCACCTCCTGGAGCTCATCGGCACGGGCAAGGAGTCCCTCAGCTTCATGAAGAAGCGAATCCAGCACTTGGCCCAGCAGTGGCTGCGGGCAGCTTGGCGCCTTGAGCAGAAGCTGAAGGGCCGGCAAAGGGACCAGAAACAGGTATGAGCAGATTGCAAGGCGGGAGTTCATGGTGTGGGGATGGAAAAGTTAAGCCTTTGGGAACATGGAGAGTGGAGGCTGGGATGTGAGCGAGCTGGGAGAAAGTCATTTATGGAAGCATGTGGGTCTGCAGGGTTGGTCTGTGGTTTCATTGGCATGAATGTGCACGCATTTGGGATGTTGCGGGACTGGTGCTGCTGAACAATGGGATGCATTTTGGAGGTGGGTCCTGGTGGTGGGAGACATCACCCATTGGCAGTGGGCAGGGTGTCTGACATCTCTGCCAGGGTGCCAAGGTTGTTGACCCTCCCATTCGTGTTTAGGTGGTGCCTTGCCCAGGAGATCCAGCTCTGGTTCATGGGACAGACTGTGATGTGCACTGGGAGCATGATCCTGAGTGCCAGCTGATGGGAGCTGGTAAACTCTGACTATTGGGTCTTTGCTAATTGGTCATAGATCGCTTGTCTTTACACCCAACTGATATCCCTCATTAGTTTCAGTGTGCAAAAGGAGCTGGAAGGAATCAAGGACCATAAGTCATTTTGGGCCAGAAACCCCAAATTGTCCCTTTTCCCCAGCACCACTTTTCCCAGCGCTGACCAGTCTCCTTGTCTCTCCAGATCTTGATCCATATCGGCTTCCTGACAGAGGAGTCAGGGGACGTTTTCAGTCCCCGGGTGCTGAAGGGAGGCCCTCTGGGCGAGATGGTGCAGTGGGCTGACATACTGGCTGCCCTCTTCCTCCTGGGTCACAGCCTGAGGGTCACGGTCTCCCTGAAGGAGCTGCAGAGGTGGGTGCTGCTGTGCTATGTGTGCGTGGTCCCCCCCAGGAGGCTCTGCCCTTACATGTGGGGGGTTACACTGAGGTCTTCCATGAAAGCACAAGGTCTGCAAAGGCTTGGGGTGGCTTTTCCCTTGCCTGCATTCTGGGCAGCACTGGTGCTGTACCAGTGCAAGTGTTGGGTGGGTGCAGACCACCAGCATCATAGCTAGGATCAATCCCATCCCTTCTGTGTCCCAGGGAAGTGGGAAGGACTGGTGCAAAGCAAGGCTTTGCAGCAGGATTTAGCATGGGGTGCATGTGGAGGTGTCTGGGGCAGGACTCTGCCCTTTGGTCCTGGTGCTGGATCTGGGCAGCACTAGTACCCTGTTGCCAGCATACATCATCACCCATGTCCCCTGATGCCTGCCTGGAGATGGATATGGGAAAGGCTCCATTTTACCCCCCATGCCCCAAGGATGCTGTCTGTGGGGTTGGTGGCCATGCAGCTGCAGGATGTAAGTGTCCTGCAGGTCACTGGCTATTCCCACCATGCATGGCTGTGCTCAATACCTGTGGCTTCACCAGCATTGTTTGGGCAGTGACTGTGCTTCCTTCCTGCCTGCCTTCCTGCCTGCCTGCCTGCCTGCCTTCCTTCCTTCCTTCCTCCTTTCCTCCCTTCCTCCCTTCCTCCCTTCCTGCCTCCCTAAACTCCCTTCTCTCCCTTCCCTCCCTCCCTCCCTCCCTCCCTGTTCTGCTGCAAGGCAGCTGAGGTGGCTGCCAGAAATAACCTGCATCCCTTGCTGCGGGTGGCATCCACCAAGGGGTCCCTTCTCAGGAGGTGCTGGTGGTGGCCTGGGGACCTGGTAAGAGGGAGAAGATAACTCTGTGCCGCGTTCCTCTCTGCTGATGTAATCCTGTTTCTACTGGGCTGACTCTGCTGCCTCCTGTAACCTCACAAGGTTTTTTCTCACTTCCTATGAGACATCTGGAGTGTATGGCAAGTGCCAGGGAAAATGCACATTAGGATGGGTTATAAACCGAGAAAAGCCTGAAGCTGCCTCTGGGACCGGGCAAGTTTGATGTGATGCTAAGCCAGCATCAGCCACGTACTGAGCTGTGCTGAAAAGGGAGTGTAAAAAACCAACAATCCTGTAATAAAAACAGCAAAACCTCCACCCCAGCCCCTGCAGCATTCAGAATTAATGAACAGAATTAGCTCCCGACTAATTAACTCAAAAAAAATAAAATAATCCTGGTCCTAATGTAAAAGGCAGCAGCTTCTCAAAGAGGCACGCATGCACCACGTTCATGGTGTGCTGAGCTAAATTAATGGGCTAAATAAT
Source organism: Nestor notabilis (assembly GCF_000696875.1). NCBI lineage: Eukaryota > Metazoa > Chordata > Aves > Psittaciformes > Psittacidae > Nestor > Nestor notabilis. The sequence goes on from NW_009936739.1 coordinate 39,469, forward strand.
CCTGTGTACTCAAGGATGAAAGAAGCTAATGGCTGGGAGGGGTGTGTTGTTGTGGTGGTGGTGTTCTTGTTTGTGGTTTTTAATGAAGAGCCTCACGGTGGTAGTTTAGTGAGGGGAAGGAGCTGCAGAGTCTTACCGGGGGGTGGGTAGTGGCATCCCTCTGGATTGGCTCTGGAGAGAGCTCCGTTGCTGTTTGTAGTATTTGGACTTTCTCAGAAGCACAGGAGCTTTGACATTGGTTGGCAGTAATGAGACCTCCTCTTCTGACATGAGTTTGAGTGTGTCCCATTCAGACCTATGACCTCCAAACCTCATCTTCTGACATGGTTTCCCTGGGATGCCTGGGAACAGCAGCTCCATCTCTTACCCTCATCGCTGCAATGGGGGATGTGCAAGCCAGGCTGGGACCGTGCATCTTGCACTTCTGTCTGTCCCAGTGATAGAAACCATCCCCGCCTCCCTGAGCACATCCTGTGCCTGGCTTTGATGACATTTGAATACTGGATACTCACGTCATGAGCTCCTGTCCATGTTGATGGGGCTGGGGCAAGCGGAGGCAGGACATGGGGCTGTAGCCAGGTCCCCTCTGTCCTTTTGCAGACCGAGCCCAGTGTTCACTGGGACCCTCCTGCAGTCCATCAAGAGATGGGTTAATGGGGGTGTTGGAGGGGGAGCAGAGATGTGTGTGTCCCAGGGGAAGCAGCAACCCTGCTGGGTGCCCACAGATCTCTCAGCAAGGTCCCTGCAATCAGGCTGGTATGGCATTAGTGATTGGCTCTAAGCAGTGCTGAGATAAGCTGTCACCCAACCATGAGTGTGTGGGAGGTTTAGCAGAACATGTGTAATTAATCCTGAGCTGTGCTAATAGTTAATCTTGGGCTCTTTGTTAAAGCCTGGAGGGGACTTCACCTGCAGCTGCAGCTTTGGGCAGGGATTGGTATGCAGAGAACCAGAGGATGTGTGAGGGACTGTAGCTGAGCTACAGGGAGAAGCAGAACTAAAGCTGCGTCACCATGGAAGGATCAGCCCAAATACTCTGATTTCTTACCCCTCTTGCCCCTATGCAACCCTCTGAAGCAGCAGGGCTTTGCTAAACTTGTCCTCTTCCATCCCTGGTGTCTCTTGCTGAGCTTGTAGTGGTGTTGGGGGGGAGTTGGGGTTATTTTGCTTTAGCAATGTGAAATGCTCAGTCCACTTGTTCATTTTCCTTTGATGCCTGGTGCTCCTTTCATGGCTTGGAGCTGTAGCTGCTTTTGCCCAGCATGGCCTTCACAGAGCAAACACTGGTGGCCATAAATTATTCAGCACGGAATAACCTCTCTCCTGGTTTGTTCTTTGTCTCTTCAAATTTCTGAGCTGATTTTTCTATGCATATTGATCATTGGCAAGGGATCACTGGCGGCTTTGCCTGCCTGCGCTTCAGCCAGTAGTTATCTGAGAGCTGTTCATTGTTAGCATCTATATTGATTGCAATGCAGCAGTGCCTGGAGGCAGTGGTCAGGTTTGGGTCAAAATGCTGGGGATCAGGAAAATGCGAAGGAAAAATAAGTCCCTGGTCCAAAATATCTGGTGATGGAGGGTTGGGGATGAAAACAGGTTAGGAGCATGACTGTGGTGTGCTGGGCATCTCTCCCTGCCAGTGGGCTCCAACGGAGAGAGCAGCAGTGAAGAGCAGGGGGGTTCAATGTTTCTTCCCTTGTTTTGCAGGATTGATGTTAATCCAGAGCAAAATCAAGCAGCTCTGGGATCTGCAGGCCTGCTCCATGGCTTGGCTAAGCACTGTCCACATGCCCCTGTGAGGTCTGAGATGGAATCCACTGAGCTCAGCCCTCGTTTTCCAGGGTTAGCTTATCTTTTGCCCATTGTAGAGCTCAAAGACCTGTGAATTCTGTTTCTGTGTCCTACCAGAGGCTAATTTTTCTCCTAGTGGAACTAAGTGCAGGTTTTTGTCCTCTTTTGCATTTCTTGGTGAATTTTTTAACTGCTTCTGATGCATCTTGAGAAACAAGGGGTGAAACATGGGATTTTCTGGTGGCTGGTGCATGTGCAACTCCCTGGGAGGAAAGCAAAGTGTCGAGCTGGAGCCGGGACCTTTTTCCACCCAAGGTTGATGGTGGGTGGGTTGGGGCAGTGGAAGGAATCAGCAGCATTTTGAACACTGTTTTGAAGCAGCGAGGGAAGAAGCATCCCAAATCTGAATGCAAACACATTAGTCTTGTTGAAGACACCTTGTGCTGCTTTGGTAGCCAGAATGTGCTTGCAGGGAAGTGAAAAGGTGCATGTGTGTGTGTGTGCGCTGCTTGGTAAAGGAGGAGTGGGAAGTGCCTGAAAGACCTGAGCTGGGTTGTTAATGAGGCAACTAATGATTAGATGTTGGAAAATTGCAAGCAGCACTTCAGAGCCATGGCAAAAGCCTCAACAAGCCAAACCTCTTCCTCTGGAGCACCCTTGCCCCATGGGGAGGGATGTACTTAGCCTTTTCCCCCAGGAGAAGGGGTACTGCTGGGACCTTCAGCTCCTACCCCTGTCCCTAAGTCATGGGAATTGTCATGGTGGCATCTCCAGCTGCTTTAGTGGGGCTAAGACTTGGGGAGCGGGGATGTAGTGCTGTGAGCTGCTGGAGCTGCCAGGAGTATTGATCTCAACAATGCTGAGAGGTGTTTTTTGCAATGGTCCCCTTGAAATTAACTGCTCATAAGGCAGGACAGAAAGTCGAAGAAAACAGGATTTGATGCCTCGTGGGGTCAGAGCTTTACAAAGTGTTCTCGGAGCTTAATTGCTCTGGTGCTGAGTTCTGGACTCCTAATACAGGCCCTGGCAAGGAACTTGATTTTCAGCACGTGCTTGTATCCCATGCTGGCAGCCC
>NW_009936739.1:42368-57317 GCF_000696875.1 Nestor notabilis
CAGCAGCATGGTGGGACAAAGCTGAGCACCCGCTGCCACCACTCTCATCACAGACACCTTGCAACAGTCATCGTGGTGTATCCAGGCTGCACAAAGGGCTGTTCAGATGGAATCATCATGTCCAGACAAAGGTATTTCTAATTATTTCCTGGCAGATAAAAGTCATTTTTCTTCTTGCATCTGTTCACGTGAAAACCTGCACAGTGCCCAGGCTCCCAGTTTCACCTTCCCTTGCCATTTGGCAAATACAGTCCTGCCATTGTGTGGGGAGCCAGGAATTCCTTGTGAAAACAGCCAGAAGTGACCTGCTGTGTGTGGTCCTGATGGAGCTGTGTGGTGTGACTGTGGGATTTATCAGCTCTGCACTGATGGGGAGGAAACCTCAGTTTTTAATCAGACGTTCCCATTACTGGAGAGCGAGTGTTGTTGTAAGCTGTTAGGGCTGCTGGGTTGTTCTTTTTCTGGCCAGGCTTTGATGTTCATGTGTGACATGGTTACGTATAGGATATTGCAAGCTTCCGAAAGGCTGGATGTTTAGTTACAGGTCTCAGTGGGAGCTGAGGATGATGCCCCTGATTGTAGGTACTCAACTACTGCAAACCCTTGTAAAGACAGAGACCATAGAATCCCAGACTGGTGTGGGTGGGGAGGGACCTTCAAGCTCATCCAGCTCCAACCCCTGCCACAGGCAGGGACACCTTCCACTAGAGCAGGTTGCTCCAAGCCCCTGTGTCCAACCTGGCCTTGAACACTGCCAGGGATGGGGCAGCCACAGCTTCTCTGGGCACCCTGTGCCAGCGCCTCAGCACCCTCACAGGGAAGAACTTCTGCCTAAGAGCTCATCTCAATCTCCCTTCTGGCAGGTTAAAGCCATTCCCCTTGTCCTGTTACTACCTGCACTTGTAAAAAGCCGCTCTCCAGATTTCTTGTTGGCTCCTTTAGGCTGTGGAGATGATGGAGACTAAACCAAGAGGTTACACAAATGCTGGACACACCGCTGTGTGGCTGGGCTTTACTGGATTTTCCAGTCTGTAATTTAACTGGGACACGTTTCCAGCAGACAGCTCTTACTTAGGGAATGTGTTAGGCAGGCAACCGGGATGCTGCATGGGTAGAAATCAGCTTTGTTGTAGTGGTACCCATGAAGATTGGCTAAAGTTGTCTGTTCAGTTTGGACTGCTGGGACAGGAGGGGACATCCATCTGCCTGAGGGTCTGCCCAGGCACCATGAGCATGTGAGTGCTCAGCTGCTGCTGCTCCCCAGAGGAGCCCAGGTATTTATTTCCCTTTCTTGGGATAGTTTCCGTAGGTGAGAGAAGGTTATACCTGGAGTGTGGGGAAGGTTGATCTGGGATGGCAAGGTCAAGGAGGATGGAGGTTTCAACACACCCGGAGATGCTCCAGCCAGGAGTCCCTGGATCAAACCCAGCCTCAAGTAGGACTCTTAACTCCACGTTTCTGGAGGCTTTCAGTCTCTTTATGGATGCAAAGCATCCAGCAGTCTTCACTCCACATGGCTTATCTTTGCAGCCCAGACAAAATGCCTTCCCATGGAACTCCTTGCAGATGGGATCTCCTGGCAGAGCCCTGCCTGGACTCGCTGGAGCTGCTGCTGCTCAGATGAGCAGCAAAACCTCAGCATTAGCTGTCTTCTGGGGACATGCTGCAAAGGTTTCCAGCAAGGGTTGTATCCTGCAATGACAGGAAAACAGGGTTTTGTTGGACCTCAGTTATAAATACTTCACTCCCTGGATGGGTAGGGCTGTGTCACACGGGATCGATGATGGGGCAGAGAAACAGTCCAGATGTGCATTGCAAAAGTAAAACCAATGCAGATGGCTTAAAGTTGCTTGAAAAAAACCTCACTTTTGAGGTCATTGTGTCCCTTCTAGCAGGAGAAAGGGCTGGGAGCAGAGGCTGGGGCAGTGGGCATTCATCTCCTGGGCTCTGGTTTGCACTTTGAATGGACTGTGATGGGCTTGTTGCAGACCCCTGGGAGCATCTTGGGCTCCTTTCATCCCCTGGATAATGGTCCTGTGCTTGCTGAGCTCTTGTAGACAGAGGGAAGCCAAGGGAATAAAAAGGACAGAGCCCTGCTGCAGTCTGCCTTGTTGATGACAGCAGATGTGGGCAGAGAAGATGCAATTAAATATAATATAGGCTATTGGCCCAGCCTGCCAGCAGATGCCCCTGAGATCCATTTAGTGCTGGACTTTTGAGCCCCAGGAGTGATAACATGGAAGGAAACATTGGGTTAATTTGAAAATGGGTCAATGGGATGTAAAGATAACCCTGCAGTCATCTGATTTCTTAGAGCCTTCACTGTGCTGGGGAGGGGAATGCATCCCCTGCTTGATTAAAGTACCTATAAGGGGAAAATAGCAGGACAAGAAGCTGCTGTAGATTTATTCTGGAGTAGGCACAGCTGGTGGAGACAGCTGGTGCAGAGGCGAACACGGTGCCTACATCCGCTTGGACTGAAGCTGCTTCAGATGCTGCCTCCAAAGAGGAATGAGGGCTGAGACAATGCACTGATCCGGGAGATGCCAGCAAAGGACCCCAGAGGTGCTGAGCGGGTGGCCATCCTTGGCCGGTCTGGGAAGGGAGGTTCCTCAAGGAGCTGGGATCAAGCAGTTCAGCCTCAAATCTCTTGGCTGCACTGGCTGAGGAGGAGGCATTTGAGCTCATCAATTTTATTTGCGTAATTTCAAGCGCCATTAATAGTACATGGCACAAGGAAAAATCAGGGAAATTGCACTCCAACCATGAGTGAAATTGGGTTTAGTAGAAAATTAGTTGACTTAACTGGCAAATGATGAAAGCTTGAATAAAGAGTGTTTAAATAAGGAGGAATGATTAAAAAAATCCACACCCTCCCCCCACTTGGAGGTGCAGCCTGGATTTGTATGAACAGAATATTAAAGTGGTTATAAAGTGTTTAGGAAGGATAAGGGGGTAAATGAGAGAGATGCTCTGCTTCAAAGATGCCAGTCCTGCTTTTAGAGCTACTCCAGGGAGTATAAACGGACGCGGCAAGTCCTGAGCACCCGGAGAAGGGACGTGTGGCAGATCCCAGTGACGAGAGGGAACCAGATCTGCTTTACCTAACCATTGGAAAGGCTTTTTGGAGGCTTCAGTATGAGATACACTAATTGTCACCCGCAGCTCCTTGTCAAGCTTGGTTAGGGCTTTCCAAAATTGCAGGTGATTTTGTAATGCAGCAGCCTGGGTGATGGGTACCAGCTAGAGGAGGAGGTACGCTGCAAGAGATATGTTACAGTTGGAGGGTTTGGCTGATGAGCGAGGAGAAAGCAGTATGTATGTGAGCAAATGTGATGGTTAGTATTGTGTCTCTATAAAATCCTGGCTTAAAAATTCCCCTTCAGCCTCCCTTGTTGCCCTGTTTATCACACTAGGGTGGTTTTGAACGTGAGAACCTTTCCATTCCTGCCACCTTCCCAATGAGCCATGTCACATAAATTGGGCATAGAAGTGATAAAACAGCGGCATGTTTGCCCTGCGGCTGACCCAGGCAGGTGCCCTGAGCTCATATCCCTTGTGACAAGAGCAATGAAACAGCTGCAAATGCAGCTCTTCACCTTCAGTTGAAACCCAGTGTTTTTCCTGGCTTTGGTGAGTGATGTGGTTCCACATTTAGTCACTCTCTGGAGTCATGGTCAGGGTTTTGGGAAGACCCTTCACTGGTCTCAAGTTGGGATGGGGCTGGAAGAAGGATCGTGGTGTCCGGTGCTCAAGGGCTTGCAAGCCATATCAGAACAAGAGGGAGGTATGGTCAGGAGCAGACCGAGAGCCCTTTGTTGTACCTATAATGGCCAAACAATTTCAGCGACTACATATGATCCCTTTTGGTGATGTTGGTGAAGACTAGGGAGAGATTGCAGAGCAAATGTTTGTGATAACTCCATCACTTGGCTGTTGCTCAGGTGGGAGAGCCATGGATTTCCTCTGCATCAGCCATAGGATCAGTAGATGAAACACTGTTCGTAGTCATAAGTCTGGGTAAGGGATGAGGACCTAATGGAAGTGCTCCTCAGAGAATGGACCCTTGGACTGTGGGTTCATTTGAGCTTCAGCTGAGCAACAGATAAAACCCATGGGTTGGTAGGAGGATTCTCAGGTTCAGAAAAGGAAATGCAGAGAAATTAGGAGAACCAGTAAGAGAGGTCATGTAGAGTGAAAGCTTCAAAGCTTGGGAATGTAAAACCTGGCTGGACCTTCTATTCCTAAGGAAAAGGAAAATACAGGGATGGCTGGGGTAAATTCCCTTCTCCACATAGGTGCTATGAGTAAGTGAAGAGCCCAGAAGAAAACAAAGACAGACATCTTGGCAGACAGGAGCTGAGGGTGAGATTTCACACTGTCTGAGCTCTGGCTTGCAAAGTAAAACAGACATTCCTCAGCCCTGTCAGAAGGCCTCAGATCAGAATGTAGCAATGAAATGGTGGGAGTGGGGCAAAGCCCAGGTGGACCAAATCAGCTCAACATCTTGGATTTCCATGAGGATGTTGCTGTTGCTCTTTGAATGTGAGTGGGGTTATGAGGATGAGGACAAGGAAAACATCTTCAGGAAGAAAGAAAACCACAAGAACATTGGAAGCAAGGGTGGATCATTTGTATTTCTGAGCAAACTGGCACTCAAATCTCAAGTACATGTAGCGAGGATTTTTGAGCAACCTGCTGAAGCTGGAAGGTGTCACAAGCGTTTTTTTTTCTGAGAAAGAAGAAACATGGTCCAGACAAGCAGATGGGCTGTCAGGCTGACATCAGTGGTACACTTAGCGCAACAGCTTTGGAGAGAAGGATTCATCAATTCACAGAGGTAATTGAAAATAGAAGGAGACATGTCACAGGTTTACCAGCCTTGTATCATGCCAGATTAATCACACATCCCCCTGGCAGCAAGGTAACTGATGAACTTGATAAAGAGATTGCAGCTGATCTAGTTTATCTGGACTTTCATAATGCATTTTAGCTGCTGGAGCAGGGAAGAGGGGCTGAGTATGGCTGTTGTAAGGAACTGGCTGAAAAGCCAGTAAGTGAGACCCAGGGTCCAGCTGCTTGGGCTTTATGGATCTATTCATAAATGAGACAAAAAGTGAGAAATGTTAATGGAATGTGCACAACATCTAAGGACAGGCAGTGTCCCTAGAGTCAAGGAGAAGCTGAGGTGCTCTGGGATGTGGTGGGTACCTGTAACACCTGTAAGCACTGGAGCGAGAGGAATGGTGGATGGTGTGTGCTGGGAGAGGTGTGGTGCTGGGAATACAGACTTTGGCTGAGCTGGGAGCCTTGCAGGCAGGGAGGAGGGGGAAGATGTGGCTTCACAAGTCTGTCACTGATGTGACTGCAATGAAAGCAAATGAAATCTGGTGTCTGCGGCAAGAGAGGTCTAGGGGAATGTGTGTGTTGAATGAGAAGCTGGCGAGTCCTGGCTGGGAATGCTGTGCAAAACCCTCATCTTCCACATGGGAGGAGCAGGAACCCAGCTGGAGCAAGTGCGAAGATGGGGAGGGACCAGGCCTCACTAAAACCTCAGAATTTTGGCCCAGGAAATAAAGACCAGAGAGAAGAGAACCATCTGCCTCCCCCTCCATCAACCAGAGAGCTGGTTGATGGTCCCTGTTAACTCCTAGCAGGGAGATGAGTGTTTGTGTTGAGGGCTGTCATGGTCCTGAAGCCTGATCCCTCCTGTTTCTCCCCAGACATTTAGGGGTGCCTCCAGGACGGGGAAACTGCCCCTTGACCAGTCCTTTACCTTTTGACCTGATCTACACCGACTACCACGGTCTTCAACAGATGAAGCAGCACATGGGGCTCTCCTTTAAGAAATACAGGTGAGCAAAGCCTCCTCCCTTCTCTTACTTTCTATTATATTAATTAGCAAGCAAAGAGTAATGCTAATGATAGTCCCCATGTCCAAAGAGTCAGATGTTTTGATTTCTGCCTGGCTCTGCCTTGCTGTGCCCCCCATTATCATGGCATGAGGCGTTCTCCTTACTCTGGAGCCTCACATGTTTGAGATAAAACCTCATTAAAAGAGACTGAATTGGGAAAAGAAAACCCTGCATGTGCCTGCAGTGTGTGTGTGTTTCCACATGCCATGCCTGCAGTCTGCAGCCAGGGGTGGCCACACCACAGAGGGAGGCATGAGTCTTTTGTGTTTTCAGGAAGCCCCGTCCCTGGCTCCTTCAGCATCAACAAAAATATCATCATCCCCTGGTACATCACCAGACAGGAAAATATGCAATTTAATTTACTGCTGATAGTCCTGCTATTTATTTTGTTTTCTCCCTTCTCTTCCGCTATCTTACACAATTTTATTAGAGAGAAAAATGACAAGTGGTGTTATTGCTTTTATTATAAATACATTTGCTCTTGCATTCAGCTTGTTTTGCTCTTCCCTTGCTTGATGTTCCCCTTCTCTCCTCAGTCTTGTGCCAGTAATGTCTGCCTCAGCATTCCCAGGATACTGGGAATTAACTGGGCATTAACAAGTCTTCAGGAGGTGCATCATTCTCCTGACTATAAGGGAGATGAAAGCCCGCAAGTGGAAATTGCTCCTTACAGGAGGCAGCAGTGGGTTGGGAAGAGCTGCTTGGGATGTTCCTGCACCCTCTGCTCAGAGAGCGAACAAGGGACAAGCTGCTGGAGGACACCACATGTCCCTGGTAGTGGGACTTGCTCAAATCAATGTCCGTGGGTCCTCTTCTCCCTCCCAGATGCCGTTTCCGGGTCATCGACACCTTTGGGACGGAGCCAGCATACAACCATGAGGAGTACGCCACGCTGCGCGGGTACCGCACCAACTGGGGCTACTGGAACCTGCAGCCCACCCAGTTCATGACCATGTTCCGTAAGTGGGGATTGGGGGCACGGTGGGGAGCTTTCGAGGGCTCACAGGCACTGCAAAAGCACGTCTTACCTCTGTCAGGAGGGGATGCATGGGCAGTGATCTCCTCCCCGGCTCCACTCCTGCATCCTCCTGCCTGCCAGTGATACCCAGATCTGCTTGGCCGTCTTTTGGCTATAGAAATGATCCAGGGAGAGAGACCTGGCTTCTTCCTCTGCCATGGATTGCTGGCTCCAGCACAGGCATGGCCAGACACAGGGCACAGTTAGGAGCTTCCAGGTCCTGGGAGGGGAAAGCTTTGCAACCTTGGTTGCAGAGCCTAGTTTTATTTCAGCTGGGGGTCTACAGATGAGAGGCAGCTCAGTGATTGGTATTTGTGGCATGGAAAGGAGATGTGCATGTCCGAAAGGAGCCCAGTGACCTATGTCAGTGACCCAGGGTGCTGGGTGAACCAAATGTTGCTTTTTCCTGGATAAAACCCATTTGGCAGTCTTAAAAATGTCTTACTTCTTAAAGAGTCGCTCAAGTGAGTTCCAAAACCTGTATTTTATGAGCTGCTTGGATGGGGATCCATGCCATTTTTTCTTCAAGCTCCAGCAAGGCTCTGGAGGTGGGCTCATCTCAGTCCCATGCTGCAATGGGGCTGCGTCCTCAACCCTCATGAGGTCCTAGAAAACATCTGCCCAGCCACATGTCTTCTCCTCTTGGTGCCCACAGCTCACACCCCCGACAACTCCTTCATGGGCTTCGTGTCAGAGGAGCTCAACAAGACAGAGAGGCAATTCATCAAGTCCAACAAAGTGAGCAGCATGGCAGTGGTGTACGGGAAGGAGGCCAGCATCTGGAAGGTGGGTGCACCCAGGCAGGATGGGGCAGTTGTAGGCCAAGCTGTGAGGTAGTAGAAGCCTCTGGCTCTAACCCCGAGCTTTTGAGGCTCAGGTCTTGGTGTGTTTGTGGAGAAACATCCTTGTCCCATTCATAGAGGGGAAGCTGAGGCTGCTGCAGTGATGTGGCATGTCCAGCACCTCAAGGCCAACAGGGCAAAGGCTAATGACATCCCGTCCCTTTTGCTCTGGGTGGTGCTTCCTCCCAGCAGGCTGCTTAGACTGAGGATTTCACATTGGTCATTTTATGCAGTCGATTACAGTGATTGCTCTTAGGTGATGTCCCATGCTATGATGGGGATGGTTGGTCTCTGCTTTCAAGTAGCCTGTGAAAGGGGGATGTGCTACCCTCCAATGCTTGTAATGCTGTAGAAGAGGGGTGGTCAATGCATGGGGCAATACCCACCAAAAGAAAACATACCCCCTGCATCCCTATAGCAGCCAGGGGACATGTGTACACTGCCCTGTCTTACCCAGAGCTAGCCAGCTGATTTTCCTTCCAGGGCTTAGAAAAAAGGAGGTAATTCTTGCTGTCTATTGATTTATTTCTCTTTCTTTCCCTTTATGCACCACCTGGGGCTGCTCCAGTTGCAGGTACTGTACCACACACTGCTGGGCTTTACCTCTGCGCATCCGTTTGCAAGACAAGAGGTTTTGCTGGACTTGACTTTGCCTTGTTACAGGCTCAGTCCTCCTGAGCTGCTGGATCAACGCAATCTCATCCCCATCCCCATCCCCTCATAGGGATACCTGTGGTGGGCCAGGATCCAGCCACATCTCCTGTTCAGTGGTGTTTGTGGCTTTTCCATCACCTCCCATGTCTGAGAGCAAACCCCCCAGCATCCAGCTAGCTTGGGGTCTCCATAAAGACCTACTAAACCCCACTACATCTCATTTTAGGGGAACTGTAGTATCTTAGAATCATAGAATAGTTAGGGTTGGAAAGGACCTTAAGATCATCTAGTTCCAACCCCCCTGCCATAAGCAGGAACACCACACACTAAACTATGTCGCCCAAGGCTCTGTCCAGCCTGGCCTTGAACACCTCCAGGGTTGGAGCATATCTTGTCTTTATTTTCTATCATTCCCGCACCCTTTCTTGTCCAGAAATTTCATCTGAGCTTAGTTAGGTTAATTTGGGAAGGCACTAAACAGACTTAAAACCTCGGACCAGACGTTTCCCTCCACCCTTATTGCTACAGACATCCTTTTAGCCTGAGTTCACAAACAGCATCAGTTTTTCCAAAACTGCATATATGGGGTAGTTTATTACTGGGTAAAGGGGCTGGTTCTTGCTTGTCACTGTACCTTCAGGCCAGGCTGCCTGCGTATTGCTTTGTGTGATAGAATAAGCAGGAAGAGGAGCTTTTCCTTATTTTGAGTGATTTTGAGGTCTAGGAAGAAAAAAAACACCTCCATCTTCTGGAGCTAGGTGCTTATTTACAAGCACTGGACCAAGCACTGTCTCCAGAGCAGGATCTTTTTGACATTTGGGAACATTTCATGAAACATCCTTTCCTGCTATTTCTCATTTTCTACCCTTCTGAACTTCTTGCCTCTGGCTTACAAGAGCTGAAGTTTTAATAAGCTGGGAAAGGCCATTTTCATCAAATGCTGCCCAGCTCCCATGGGTTAAAGCAGCTCAGATGCAGTGGTTGGAAGGGGGTCTCCATCATCCCAAGACCTTTGTGTTAGGGAATTGATATCCAGCTCCAGGAAGACCTTATAGCAGCTCCCATTGCCTAAAGGGGCTACAACAAACCTGGAGAGAGGCTTTGGATAAGAGCCTGTAGAGACTGGACAAGAGGAATGGCTTTAACCTGCCAGAGGGGAGATTGAGATGAGCTCTGAGGCAGAAGCTCTTCCCTGTGAGGGTGCTGAGGCGCTGGCACAGGGTGCCCAGAGAAGCTGTGGCTGCCCCATCCCTGGCAGTGTTCAAGGCCAGGTTGGACACAGGGGCTTGGAGCAACCTGCTCTAGTGGAAGGTGTCCCTGCCTGTGACAGAGGCATGGAACTGGATAAGCTTTAAGGTCCCTTCCAACCCAAACCTGTCTGGGATTCTATGATACGTGACTGAAGGCAAAAATACAGTGTTGAGAGGGACTTTAAGGCAACATACACAGTTTTCTCAAATTTTCTGTTTATACCTCATTATTCCCTCCTGGTCTCTGCTCTTTTGGGGCCTTTTGCAGCACTGGAACGAACTGAAAATGCAGCATCCAAAGGATTCTGAACCATAAAACCCTATGTGGTTTTCCAAGCAAAATAATTCTGCAGTAGAGAAATTGTTCAAACACAGGCTGTTTTGGAGAGCAAAAGGAAGAAAGCCTCCAAAAGAAGAATACTATTGATCCCCTTAATGTTCCAGGTAGGAAAGCAGGATGGGTGGAGACCTTATAGGAGCCTTCCAATATCTGAAGGGGGCCTACAAGGATGCTGGGGAGGGACTCTTCATTAGGGACTGTAGTGGTAGGACAAGAGGTAATGGCTTTAAACTTGAACAGAGGAAGTTTAGGTTAGATATAAGGAAGAAGTTCTTCACAGTGAGGGTGGTGAGGCACTGGAATAGGTTGCCCAAGGAAGTTGTGAATGTTCCAACCCTGGTGGTGTTCAAGGCCAGGCTGGACAGAGCCTTGGGCGACATAGTTTAGTGTGTGGTGTCCCTGCTCATGGCAGGGGGGTTGGAACTAGATGATCTTAAGGTCCTTTCCAACCCTAACTATTCTATGATTAAGCCTGAGTGAGAAAGTCCAGAAGACTTGTTGGAACAGGGGGACGTTAGCAAGCTTTGGTCTTTGCAAACTTCCCTCAGAGTCCCACGAAACCTTTCATTCAGCAGCTCCAGAGTGGAGTTTGCCCTTGGAGGTGGCAGGGAAGGCAGGAGCTGGAGGTGCTGGGTTCAGGGTGCTGGGTCCTGCAGCCATCCGGGTTCACTTGGAGTCTGGGATGATTCAGGATGTGTGTCCAAGGCAAGCGGAGGGGAGGATGCGGGTTTTGCACTGCTGTGGGTTTTCTTAAAGCATCGCGGGTGCTCCAAGACAGGAGTTTGAAAGTTAAATCTCCCTCCCATAACTATGGAGGGAGTCAGGTCCATCGTCTGGTGCAGTTCACACCTCTGCCTTCCTCCCCAGGGCAAGGATAAGTTCCTGGCCATCCTCAACAAGTACATGGAGATCCACGGCACAGTTTATTATGAGACCCAGCGGCCGCCCGAGGTCCCAGCGTTTGTGAAGAACCATGGGCTGCTGCCACAGCACGAGTTCCAGCAGCTGCTGAGGAAGGCCAAGGTGGGCAAGGGTCATGGTCTGAGCCCAGCTGGTAACTCAGAACCACGCAGCTGCCGGCTCACTCCCTCTCTTCTTCCCCCTCTGCTCTCGGAGGGATGGGGAAGAGAATCGAAAGAATGTAAATCCCACGGATTAAGAGCAGTCCAGTAACTAAGGTATAATACAAACCACTACTGCTACCACCAATAATAATAATGATAAGGGAAATAACAAGGGGAGAGGATACAATTGCTCACTGATACCCAGCCCGACCCAAGCAGAAACCTCCCGGCTTCCTCCCGGCTTCCTGTGCCCCTCCTCACTGGCAGAGCGTGCGAGATTGAAAAGTCCTTGATTGGAGTAAGCATTACTTAGCAACAGCTAAAAACACGGGTGGCTTATCAGGACTGTTCTTAGACTTAAGTCGAAAACACAGCACTGCACCATCTACTAAGAAGGAGAAAAGTAAGTTGTAGCTGAGCCCAGGACGGCAGGGGGAAGTGGGACAGATCCTGTTAACCAGCAGCAGTGAGGACTCAGCTGCCTTGAGAAAGAAAACCCAATTAAAGGAGGAGGCAGGCTGGGTAGAGGCTGTTATCTGTACTCCTCCCAGGCGCTATCAGCAGAGCTAATTAGCTGGGAGCAGAGCAGAGCACATAATTTCAAATGAGGATGTGTCTAATGAGTTTCTCCTTGCACACTGTCTGCAGATGGAGCACAAAGTTCCCTGATTAATTCATTTATGGCTAAGGAGGGGGGGATTCCCCCCACCCCAGCTGTGATAAGAATAAATGGGATTCTCAGAGTGAGTGTGCAGGTTATAGGCACATCCTGGTCACCTTCAGCTCTGTCTGGGGAAGATGTTGATTCACTGGTGCAAATGGTGTTGGCAAAGCAACAGTGTTTTTCCATAAAAAACAAAAAGTATTTCTCCATACAGGGCCAGTCATAACCACCATGGGGAATGTGCAGCTCTTGATCACCCCATTGCCTTGCACAAGTGGGCTGTGAGCTGTGGGGCAGGAGGATTTTTAGAACGTGTAACCTACAGGGTGCAGAACCACGTGGAGCTGCCATAGAGGCAGGATGAGAGCAGCAGAGAGGGATAATGGTAGGTTACTTTGGAGACTATCCTATGGGGTTGGCCACGTTTGCTCACCAGCACATGGGTTTCTCCTCTGCAGCTCTTCATTGGCTTCGGGTTCCCCTATGAGGGTCCTGCTCCACTGGAGGCGATTGCCAACGGCTGCGTTTTCCTGCAGGCGCGTTTCAACCCCCCACACAGCTCCCTCAACCATGAGTTCTTCCGTGGGAAGCCGACATCAAGAGAGGCAAGTCTTGCAGGAGGTGTATGGATGGGCTGGATGGAGCCACCCCCTTCACACCAAGGTGGGGGGCCAGCCCATGGAGGCCCGGTGGCTAAACTGAGATGCTCCAAGGGAGCATCTGAGGCTGGAGCAGCTCTGCTCTGGAGCCAGGCTGAGAGCGGGCTGGTTCAGCCTGGAGAAGAGAAGGCTTCTTAAGGGGAGACCTTAGAGCAGCTCCAGTGCGTAAAGGGGCTCCAGAAAACCTGGAGAGGGGCTTTGGACAAGGGCCTGTCAGGACACAGGCCAAGGGGTAATGGCTTTACCCTGCCAGAGGGGAGATTGAGATGAGCTCTGAGGCAGAAGCTCTTCCCTGTGAGGGTGCTGAGGCGCTGGCACAGGGTGCCCAGAGAAGCTGTGGCTGCCCCATCCCTGGCAGTGTTCAAGGCCAGGTTGGACACAGGGGCTTGGAGCAACCTGCTCTAGTGGAAGGTGTCCCTGCCCGTGGCAGGGGCTTCAAACTGGATGAGCTTGAAGATCCTTTCCAACACAAACCACTCTGGATTTCTGTGAGATAATTTTCATCTCCAAATGCAGAAGTACAGATACCTGCACATGGGGTCCCCTCTCCCGTCCATCTAAGTGCTTGGATGCAAGGAGCCCTGCTGTGGATTTGGGGTTGCAAAGGTGAAGGTGGTGCAGGAGACTTCTGCAGACCACAGATGACAAACCCCAACTCCTTTTTTTTACCCATCAGCCCAGATGCACACACCCCCCAATACCCTGCTTCCAAACCAGGGTGATGGTCCCCTGTTCATCCTTCTGTAGATCCAGGGGACACCAGGACCTCGGTGGTGGTGCAGGGATATGAAATCCCTCCAGGCTTGCCTATCACTGGGAATTTGATCTAAGTGAAGCAGGAACTCTTTAAAAAAGTTAAAGGGTTGAGAAAATTGCCTCTTTTATTATTAATAAAGTAGATAATATGGATAATGCAGAGCAATGCTCACTCTCACCAAGAAGGGTTTTGCTGAGGGACTGTGTGGCTCAGCAGCCCAGCTCAGCCATCACCCATCACAGGAAGTGGGGCACTGGGATGTCCTGGACCCCCATGTTTGTCCCATGCACCCCCTAATTAGCTGCTGGTGTTATCCCCCATTCCGGCTGGGTGCTGTGGTTGTATATTTCAGCCTGGAGCCAGGAGGGAAGCTGGGGACAAGGGTTGTGAATTGCCCCAGGGTGTTTATACATTGAGGGGAAGCAAGTGATCAACTGGCAGGGAAAAAATGGGAAAGGACAGCAAGCTGGAGAATGAAATACAGAGCAAGCAGTGCTCTCCTCCTCCAGCTGGCAGGTTTTCAGGCTCCTCTTCAACACTTCACGGTGCCCCCAAAACACCTCCTCTGCTCAGCATCCTCTCACTTCCCTTTCCAAGAAGAGATCTGGGCTCTGGTTCTGCAGCACCATGGGACTGAAAAGGCAGTTTAGGGGCTGAAACAAGAGGTAGATCCCCCAAAATCACTCGGTGAGAAGCAGGTGAGGTACCAGTGTATGAGAGTGCTTGTGACATTGGGGTGATGCAGCTTTCAGCACTGCCAGACTTCCCTAGCCTTTGGTGGTGATGCATTTTCTCTCTGCCTTGTTTCTGGAATTGACAAACCTGGGATATATGGTGCCTTCACAGACCTTTGTTGGCTTGGTCTTTTTTTGCCACTCCAGATCCACAAATGGCTCAGGTCAAGGTTAAATTGTACCCATATTATGTAGGTACTCACGTCTGTGGAGATGATTTCAGTGTTGATGGGAATGGGCATCCCAACTCAGTGGGAATTTTAGACCATCAGCCTGAGGCTGGGGGGCAGCTGGGTTCAGGGAAAACCTTTTTCCAGCACATCTCTATGTGCAGTGGGTTAAAACCCAATGTCTCTGTGCCTGAGCCTGCTGCTCCTTTGCTGTGGTGGCTGTGGGGGGGAGACAGCAGCCATTCTGGCAGGGACTGCAGAAACCAGCTCATTCTGCTGTGGTTTAGGTATCCTCCCAACACCCATATGCTGAAGACTTCATTGGGAAGCCACATGTGTGGACTGTCGACTACAATAACTCTGAAGAGTTTGAAGCTGCTATCAAAACCATCGTGAGGACCCAGGTACGGCTCAGAGGAGGTGTCAGGGCTGGCTTTGAAGGGATGGGTATTGGGAGTGGTTACTGGTGCCTGATCCTCCCTTTTGAGTGTTCTTCCTTGAGTGCTCCTTCCTTGCTTCCCCTTTGGAATTATTTGCATGTGCAAGGTAGAGATCATCCTCTCATGTAGCTTCAGGGGGACACATGCTCCCACCTTGCTTTGGTACTGAGCATCCCAGGTGTTTCCCCACAGCAGAGCCATGCCTTTGAGGGATCTCCTGGGAGTCCTTCAGGCAGATCCAAAGCAAGGGAAAGCTGAGATAAGGGAGATGAGGTTTGGGAGCAGGAGGTTGAGGTTGCTGGAGATGCTCAGCAGTGCTGGGACCTGGTGTGAAGCAAAGATAAATCCAGAGTGCATCTCCCTGCAGAGAGCTACAGACCTCTGCACCTACCATTTCCCCATTTCATTGTTCATCATTGTCATTAGGATTGAGCAAATCAAT
>NW_009936739.1:57332-70408 GCF_000696875.1 Nestor notabilis
GGATGAAGGGATATAAGGAACGGGGGGATGCAGGGACCCTCCAGGAAGGCAGCCCTACCGCTGCGCTTGCCTTGGAAATGCTTCCTCATGAATATTTCCCTCCTGCCCTGTGGCAAGAGCCTTTCAAGTTGTCCAAATTATTAAAGTCAATTTTCCTGGAGGGGAGAAAAGTGCTGATACCCATTTTGCTTGCAATGTGCTTTGTGCGGGATGAGCTGTTTCCTCGTGAGGACAGTGGTGCACTGGGAAATGGGGCTCTGCATCGGGCTTCACCGTGCTGGGTGGATTTTGGGGTGGGCAGGGGTGATGCTGGAGAGAGGGGTGCCATCCTTGCTTTTTCCTGCTTTAGAGGCTGCAGAGGTGGGTGCCTGTGACAGTCTGGGGCCTTTATTCAGCTGATGTGGCCATGCCATCTGCCTGAGTCTTGTACCTTATTGTGGCTGATGGCCACAGCACTTCACCTCAAGCTGATTTTCTCTATGAGTTCACAAAGACTGAACAAACCCAACTTTAGGGAAACAGTTGTTGTTTTGCACATTCATTCCCATACCTCGATTAAAATGAAATTAAAAATCATTACCTCCCTGCTGCTGTGCTGCTGGGCCAGCTGTCAGTGCTTGACCCTCCACCATCTGGGCTGAATAGATGGCCCCAAGGCAATGGGCTCTGTTTAGGAGAGAGAAGGGAATTTTCTCTTCTTCCAGAAAGGAGAAAGAAAAGAGTAAAGCCTGGTGCTATTAAAATAATTAAGGAATGATTGGAGAGTTCAGGGAAGGAGGGAAAGGGCTCTGCTGGCTCCTGAGCAGCTGTGTTCCGCTGCAGCATCGATGTGCACCAGGTCATTTAGATGCTTAATGATAATCTCTGGTTAAAAACAAAAGGAAAAAAAAAAAAAGGATTTTTAGGAGAAGATTTGGTGGTGTGATGGGTACTGGGCAGGAGGAGCCAGTGAGGGACCCGACCCGCTGTCTCCAGCATTGGGTGCTCACCCTGAGTGTGCCACCTATCACTGCAGGACCAGGGACCCTGATCCCGAGGTCCCTCTGGCAGAGCATCCCAACTGCTGTACTTACCCTCTGCTGCTGGGAGGTTGAAATTGGCCTCAGATGAGTAAAACCTGGTGCTGCTGTCCTGCTTGCATAGAAAATGTGCAGTTGCTCTGCAGAGCAGCTCCTTCCCACTAAGAAATGCATTGGGTTAATCCCACAACTCATCTCTCTAGTTTTGTTTCAAAGATATTCTATAAATCCTCCTGAAGCAGAGCAGGGAGTGAATGTGAATAACTTACAGCAATTTCTTTCTTTTCCCCCTTTTCTCCCCTTTTTGTCTTTTAAATAGAAAAGTTTGCTTTATTAGAGATGCTGTCAAGGCAATTAAGCCTAAAAATTGACCTACCTTAGAGGTTTAAAAGCCTTATTATGGGCTTTGGCTTCAGGAATCCCTTGGTATCTTGTCTTTAAAATGCTGTTTGTTACAGCAGAGGAATGGAAAACAAGGGCGTTAGCAGGAGGAGCAGCAAACATGGGCTGGGCAGTTCAGTGTTGCTGTTCCCAGCCAGGTCCTGGAGCCCAGAGAAACTATCTTACTGACTCCCTTTTTTTCCCCCAAAGGGAGAAAAGTGGTGTTTTGTTATCAGAATATCTAACAGATTTGTCTGTGTTTCTGAATAACCATCATCAATTTAATTTTTTTTCACTCAAAACATTTCATTTCAACATTACTGGAATGAAACAAGATGGTTTTGTTTCCCATCTGCCTGCCTTTAAAAATACCCTGCCAGTTTATTGAAAGGAAGGCTTGTATCTGAAATGATGCATTTCACCACCCCAAACAGATTGCCAAACCTGAAACACAGCATTTTTTCCCCTCCCAATTGGTGGAAATATTAGAAATTGAAGACTGACTTGAAGCAGATTTTATTTCTTTTTTATTGTGGTGGTGGTGTTGTCGTATGACTGAAAAATCCCTTTTTCCACAGCTTTAGTTTTGCATCTTCCAAGTAAAACTCAATAAAACATTTTTGGGGATATGAGATGTTGTGGGAAGCTGTGAGATGTCTCCTTTGCTTTGCCACCAGGTTTTCCTGACAGCAGTCATGCTGGGTGCTGGGAACCAGGGTACTGGAAACCGCTCAATGGCTTTGGGAGATGGTTTCCTGACGCTGGTAGTGGTTCTGCTCCAGCCGGGCTGGCAGACCTTCCTTTGGTGTGTTCAGAGCTGGGCTGGCTGCTGCATTAGTGCAAATCAAGCAGTTGATATGCAGCCAGCGTCCTTCACCAACCTAGATTTGCTTGAAAGAAACCTCTTCCTTCTGGACAGAGATCTGAGTCATGGCTTGGACATGGCTTGGGTTTGCAACATGGGTTTTCTTCCCCAAGAAAAGCCCTTGTGTTCTCATCCCTCATCCTTTTGGATGTGTCATCTGCTCCAGGTCACCCTGCAAGTGCTGGGGAAGGTTTTTTGCAAGCTGTCCTTCAGCCATTCATCCCCCCTTGGAGCAGATTTGAGTTTCCCCCATGGGTTGCATCCCTCACCTATTTATAAGGAAAATTGAAATCATGGAAGCACCAAACCCCCTACACCAGAGATCAAAACCTGATGCACTCACACAAGGCCAGGAAACAAATTGTGTCACCCTGGGAAAGGTGAAACTGGGAGGTTTGTCCCAGTGATGGATTACAGCCATTAGCCAGGGATTAGAAGCATCTAACTCTTGGAGAAGGAGAGAGGTTTGCAGGCAGCACCATTTTCTTGGCCTTCAGCTTTTTCCATTGTCAAAAATAGTCCTCAGACAAGCAATTCAATAGTCCCAATGTTCTGATGTAGTGAAGGGAGAAGGCTTCATTATATTAAAG
The DNA here is from genome assembly GCF_000696875.1 of Nestor notabilis. Taxonomy (NCBI): domain Eukaryota; kingdom Metazoa; phylum Chordata; class Aves; order Psittaciformes; family Psittacidae; genus Nestor; species Nestor notabilis. The sequence continues at coordinate 60,188 of NW_009936739.1, forward strand.
TCAAATATACAGGAATATAATGGAAAATTATACATTTCAGACCATGCTTGAAAGAGTGGCATATTAAACATCACGGTGAAAATAGCTAGTTAAAATGTTCCCAGCCTGCGGTACGTGCCAGCAGAGAATTGCATTATTTTCCTAGTTATTTGTCTGATGACATTTAGGTTTATTTTTTTTCCTCTTTCTTTTCCTTTTGAGAGAGGGAGACTTACTGCTCTCTTCAGCTCTGGGTTTTCTGCTGCAGACTTAAAATCCAGGGCTCTCACAACAGCGTCCCAGTGGGGCACCAGTAACTCCCTGTTTGGCTGATGAAGAGCACTGGGGCTGGAGAGCTCTGGCCCTGTGTCCTCCACTGATGCCCAGGGGAAAGAATGGCAAAGTCCATCTTCTCCAACCCCTCTGCTCCCTCCTGTGCATCCCAAGCATGGCTCCACTGGGCAGTGGGATGCAGTGGTGCTCGCCTCAGATCCTCCTCCTCCTCATTCCTCCCAGGGCTCTGGGGAGATGCTGAGCTCCCAGCGAGGGGAGTGATGTTAACGCTGTGTGGCTGTCAAGAGGAGGCCAAGCCTGTCAGATTTTTAATTAAACAATTATCTTCTGGAAACTGGCATTTTCTGTCAGGGCACCCAAGCTGAATCCCAACGAGACCAGGAGAGGGAAACAGTGAGGAACAAGAGCCTTTGGGGGAGCCCTGGAGGGGAGAGGGGCACATGGGGGTGCGGGTGGTGGAGGCTCAGGAGCTGCAGTGAGTTCTGACTGCAGCCTCCTGATGCCTTTAGACCTGATAGGGCTCTGGGCAGCCTGTGGGCAGGTGGGCTCCGCATCACCTCTGGGTACACATGCAGACAGAAACAAGTTGGTTTTCTGCCTCCACCCTGCTGTGGATGTGCTGCATCCCACTGGTTACCACAGGGGTGTTTTGGGGTACAGAGGCTGTTTTATGGAATTACATCTGCACCTTGTCTGGTGATAGGGGTCCTGAGAAAAGCCTCCAGCATTGCAGCCACAAAAGCAATGGTAAGATGAGACTGAGCATTGCTGATGCTGAGCGAGGGGTTGTTTGTCTCCCCCATATCAGTGCCATGCAGCACCCACCCCTAGCTCAGGCTTTGTATGACTGAGATGAGAGGTTTTGCTTTGAGGAGGGCTCTGCCCCAGTTAACTGAGCGCCCATCAGCAATGCAGAGGCAAGAGCGGTGCCTGTCATTGTGTCAGCCCTGATTAGCGTGCACATCTGTAATTAGACAGAGCAACTGTGATTTCCAGCCTGGCTGAGATCTCAGGTGGGGTATTTATGGCAGTGAAATGCTTGAAGGGATCTTCTTATCAGACTGAGCCTTTGAGCTTGGGTTTGACAGGTACTTCAAAAAGTGATAGCTATTTTGGAGGTGCAGAGCTCAGAAAATAGAAGCAGCAGTGTTTTCCAGGTGGATTCTCTTTGGGGTGTTTTTGCTTATAATCCTTTTGCATGAAGCTCTGCAGAGATGCATGGGGGAAAAGGGGGTCTCAGGACCAGCCCCTTCCATACACCAACATCCTGGTGCTCACATAACATCTCTGTGGCAAAATAAGGGAGCATGGAAAAATCTGTCTTCCCAGGGCAGAAAGTTCCTTCAAAAATAATTTGTTCCAGAGGGAAGGGATGCACCAATGCTCTTCCAGTGGGGAAGTCACTGCTGAGCCCAGAACAGTGACCATGCACCGGCCCTGCTGGAGGGCAGGAGCCTGGCTGCCTGCTCCTGCCTGCCCTCCCTAGAACCTATGACACTGCTGTGCCAGTTTCGGGGCATGCTGCTTGAGCTGCTGCACAAATGGGAGGGTTTCCTATGCACGCAATGATGACTCTCAGGACAGGGAGATAGAATGTCGGAAAGTCTTCCAAAGACCAGCAGCGTTTCGTAACACACACTAAAAATACCCCATGGTCTAAGTGCTGCTGGCTCTGTATAAATAGCAGTTATCAATATGGAGGTGCAGTGACAGCAGCATCAGCGTGGGCATTAATGTTTGCTCCATCCTGGTGTGCAGCTGGGTGCTGCCTCCCTGCCCCATCCCAGTGGGGAGCTCTGAGGCTGGGAGAGACACCAGCTTCCACTCCTTTACAGCCATCAGCACTGGGCAGCAAGCCTGCAGCAAAGTGGCAGTGGGAAAAGAGATTTGTTTCCATCTTCTTCAAGCATCTGAGGTTGCTTTATTGATTGCTTTATTTGTGCACCGCCAGTCCCAGCCCTGGGCTTTCCACTGGCTGGTTTGGTGGTCATAGCACTGGGGCAGCAAAGCCTGGACCTCCCTCTGAGCAGGCAGGGGCAGAGGAACAGAGGATGCCAGACCAGACCCAGGGCACCACTGCGATGCTCTTGCTCTGGATTTATCATGATGTCTTTACCAGTCCTAACTCCTCCCCTGTATATTATAATTACTCCCCCCATTCCTTGCCTGCAGCTGCAGTGTTTCTTGGGCTGAACCAGTTCATACTTTAATTGGAAAGTGGCCTTTTGCATGAAAACTGATTTTTAATTTTATAACTTACCAAAACCGAAGAAAAGCGAGACTAAAACGGAGCAGGGTGACCAGTACATCTGCTGATCTTTCAACCCTTTCTGTAGCACTTTATAGCTTGTGGAGTTTTACTAGTTCCAGTTTTCTGCCCTGCTTCCTTTGGTGGACAGACATGAGCTGTGGGTTTCAGCGGGTGGGAAGAGTTTTGCCTAGGGGAAGGACAAGACTGTCCCTGCTTCTTGCCTGCTCTCTGCTCTTCTTCACAGGTGGACCCTTACCTGCCTTACGAGTACACCTGCGAGGGGATGCTGGAGCGGATCCATGCGTACATTCAGCACCAGGTTGGGAGCATTCCTGTCCTCCCTGGAGAACCATAACTGACCTCCTATGGGTTCCTCTGGGCAAGTAGCTGCCTACCCAGTGCAGGTCCTCAGCAAAGGACCCCAGGTCCCAGCCATGTGCAGCCAGTGACCTAACTGCAGAGCATACCAAGAGATGGGGAATGGGGGAGGTTTGTTGTGAACAAAAGATGCTGGAGGGTTGCTGGAGGGTCTCTGGGGGTGCCAAGACTGGGTCAAGGCCATTCTGCAGATAATAAGGGAGCACTGGGAGAAGAGAAAAAGAGGTGGCCTGTGCTTTCATCTCCTACAGCGTGAGATGCCATCTGTGCATGCAGGCAACCTCAACCTGAGGAGCAAACTCATTAGCCCAAGTGTCCTCGTGTCCCACCAGCAGCATCCCTTCCCCATCCCCAACATCTTGCCCTGTTCCTCTGTGCACTGACCTATTGTCTTTTCTCCCACTAGGATTTCTGCACCACATCGTCCCCTTCTCTGCCTCCCAAGGCTAAGAGTCCTGCTATGCAAAGCCCTCCAAGCGTGCTGGTGCTGTCCCCCAATGCCACTCACCTCATGTGGTCCCCCAGCGCCAGCCGGGACCCCCATGCCTGGCCGCCAGTGGACTCGCTGCAGGTGTGGCTGTCAGAGGCATGGCACTCATGCACTGAGACGTGCCGGCGGCGCGGGCTGGTCTGTGAACCCACCTTCTTCAGGTTCCTCAACAAGAAGGACGTGTTTCTCCAGTGAGTTCTCAGTGGCAGGGTGGTGGGGGGAGCCGTCAGCCAGATGATGTTCTCTTTGCTCCTCCCATCCCCAGCACCCGTTTTCCTTGTGTCCTCCCTGATGAATCCCATTGAGGTGCCTTTGTGTCCAAGATGATGTAGGCAGGGGCGTTGCCTGCAAAGCAGCCCATTATCACAAGATCCTAGACCAGTTTGTATTGGAAGGGACCTTAAAGCTCATCCAGTTCCAAGCCCCTGCCACGGGCAGGGACACCTTCCACTAGAGCAGGTTGCTCCAAGCCCCTGTGTCCAACCTGGCCTTGAACGCTGCCAGGGATGGGGCAGCCACAGCTTCTCTGGGCACCCTGTGCCAGCGCCTCAGCACTCTCACAGAGAAGAACTTCTGCCTAAGAGCTCATCTCAGTCTCCCCTCTGTCAGTTTAAAGGCATTGATTTCATGTGTTGGCCTTGACCAGCTTCACACTTCAGAAGGCAATGACAGCCTTTCCAGGCACATTTTCGCATCTCTCCCACCCCATTCCTCTCCATCTCCTCCATGCTCTCTCCTAGTCTCTTTTTTTTATGTCTTTCTCAATAGAAGTGCATTTGGAACAGAGCAATGGAGTATAAATCTGCCACCAGGCTCTGTGCTGCTCTGCAGGCAATTAAAACGTGAGCATCACCATTGCTGTCAGGCAGGTGCAGTGAGTCCCACTGACATTTTTATATGATAAATTAGACTTCACTCTCTTCCCTCCATTCCCCCCCTCCAGACCTTAAACCAAGCTGCACAGGGACTCATCAGTTGAAAGGGGTTACTGGGAGGGCAATGTCAGTGCTACTACTCCATCTGAAGACACAGGCAGGGGTAGGAGGAGTGGAATGCTGAGATCAGCACTGGGCATTTCTGCTGCTTCTCAGGCTGCAAGGCTCACCCATTCCTGCATGGTATGTTGGGCTGATGAGAAGCATTCATGTCTAGCCATAGTGCTTACGGTTCCTGGTGCAACCACCAAAGATCTGGCCCAAAACATAGTGAAGGAACCTGGGAAGGACTGAACAGCAGTAAAACCCCTGCAGAGAAACTCAGGCAGCCTCTTCACTGGAACTGACCCACGTTTGTCTGCATTCCCAGGCTCAGCATCACCTGCGACAGCACTGAGTACGAGATGAACCATCTTTACCCAGCAGTGGCCGAGAACGTCCATGAGTGCTACCTCCAGAAGGAGACACTGCTCTTCAGCTGTGCAGGCTACAACACCAAGTACCGGCGCCTCTGCCCCTGCCGTGACTTCCGCAAAGGACAAGTGGCTCTGTGCAGGGACTGCTTGTGACCAGGGGGGTTGTGTCTGCGACACGCAACGTGCAACAAGTGGCTTTTTCTCAAAGCTTCTGCAATAGCCAAGGGAGGTGGGACAGGTCCCTCCCGGGGGGTGTCAGACTCTGGGGGTTGTGTCGTCCACCAGTCAACTGTGAATGACCATGTCCTGACCTTTGGTTTCATTTTCTCCTTGAGGAGCATCGTCCAACCACATCCGAACCCACCTGGACCTGGTGGCGCTGGGACAGGGTGATGGGGAGAGGGGGGCTAGGAACATCCTTCCCCTCCTCTGGCAATGGGACAAGCCACCAGCAGACCACAGTTTCAGGGGTTTCATCCTCTTCAAGCATCTGAGGTTGTTTTATTTATTGATTCATTTCTTTTTTAACCCTTACCCCTGACAAGTGGTGAATTAAAGGGGAAGCAACACCCAGCCCTTCTGCAGGAGTTCTTGGCAGAGCTATGTTGGGGGCAGAGGGGGGCTGCTAGTGCACACCTTGGTTGTGGAGCTGGGGGAGGACAAAGCTCATAGGAGCAGCTGGGGTGGATGGACGCACAGAGGTCTGCACCAGCACTGCCCCCAGGATGAGCCAGTGGGAGATGGATGGACTCCAGGAAGTGAAGGATGGGGCTGGGGAGGGCTCTCAGGAAGGATGCTGGTCCCTTGGGCAATGGTGTTGGCTGGGCAGAGGTATCTAAAGTGAGTCCCTCACCAGCCCTCAGGCTGCTCTCTGCCCTGCCAGGCTGTGCACGGAGCTGTACGTCCCTCCAGGGACTGAGGCACTGGAGCTGGCAGCAGGGGTACGGGGAGTGTTTGGTGTTTGAATGAGCAATATCCTTTCTCAGCATACCCCAGATGTTGCAGGCCCAGGAAGAGGTGAGCTCCATGCAAACATCTTCCATGATGGTCTTCTCCATGCCACTGACCTCACTGCAGGGGCGTTCTCTGCTGCTGGAATTTCCCACCTGCAGGTCCCCTTTCTGGGTTAGTGCTGCCTGGGGTGACCTGGTTTGGTTTTGTAGGATTGCTCACCAGAGCAAATGTGTTGCTGTAAGGTTGGTGCTCAGACCTCCTGTTGCTTGGAAGCGTTTGATGGTGAGTTTCCTGCATCCCATAAAACATGTGGCTTGAAGGTTACAGGCTGGAAACTCCCTCCTAGAACATCCCTGCATGGAATAGGTCCCAGCCCAGCAGGCAAGGTGGGGTGCAGCCTGTCCTGGCAGTATCACCACAGGGTCCCAGGCCCTGGTGGGTTTGTCTCCCCTGACTCAAGGTGACTGATGGAGAGCAGTGGCATGGCAGGATAGGTGCCTGAGGTCTCCCCTGCCATCCAGCTACTCGCTGGAGCTGCGTCGTGCAGCCCTGGCATCTCCAGCCCATCCTCCTTGTGCCTCGGTGGTTTGCAGCCAGGTTTGGGGAGAAAATCTTATTCCTTCTGCTGTGCAATAGCGCTGGTTAGACCCCAGCTTCCCTTGCCATCTCCCTGCTCTGGTCCCAGGAAGGGGAACACCACAAGGTTCCTGTGTCCTGCAGGCATCCTTTCACTGTGGTGAGACCAGCCGCATCCTGCACCAGATGAGGCAGGAGCTGGAGATGCTGCTATTATCCCAGAGCAATTTGTCATCTTCAGTGCAAAATTGCATAGGCAGCTTCCATCCCGCAAGGGGAAGGATTGATTAAGTCATTTTTATCTTGCAGCCAGCGTGTGTATATATATATAAAAGTGGCACAAACCTCTCTGCAGAGCTGAACACCACCACCCCATACCCCTCTACAGCACCTTTCATCTCAGTCTCAAAACCTGGCAAAAGCTCCAGCTGTGGGTGCTGTGTGGGCAGGAGCAGACCCAGGGGCTTTGCAAGCAGGAACCACCAGCGATTCACTTCCCAGGGCTGTAAGGACCGAATAAACCCCGGTTTTATAAAGGACCTAAATTAGCTTTAAAGACAAAAGAGGCTCAGGATGGTTGCACAGCAGCTCCTTGGGCAGGTTTTTCCAGCGGTTCTGCTTGAATGCTTTTAAAATCACCTGCCTCCCGCTACAGAGTCTCCCAATTATCCCCTGGCAGGAGTAATTTTGTCCAAGCTGAAATGAAAGGTGGCTGGCTCACCTTCACTGCTGCCATGGGGAATAATGGTCTGTCTGGAACCTTGCTGGATCTTGAGCCAGCCTGTAAAATTGGGTGATGGGGCTGAGTAATACTTTGGTATTGCGTGTTGTGGCCCTTCTCCATCAGCTGGCCCTGAGGCCTGCGCTTGGTGCTGCCCTGAGGGTGGGTGCTGCCTCCTTTGGCTGGAGGTGATTGCACATCGCTTGTGGATGGTGGATGTAACAGGGACTGGAGTGTGGCTCCTCCAGCCTTATCCTGCTTGGAGCATCCCCTGGAGCAAGGGGTGCCTTGGTCTATAAAATCCCACTTGTAGGGACAAGGTGGGGCTTGGCTGGTTCAATAATGCCAAGTTAGGTGTTAGTGATGCCTTTGGGTGCAAAATTGGCACCAAATTGTTTGTTACAGGAGGGTGTAATGCCAGGGCTGCCTGTGGGGCATATTAATTCCTGCAGTGCTTCTGGTCCTGGGCTCCCTGACACAGAGGTGGCCACAAGAGACAGAGCTGCTGGGTCAGCAGCAGCTCCTGCGGGAGTTAGTGTAAAAGAGAAGGGTTACATGGAAGTGCTTTTTTTCTGCCTGTTTCTGGCCTTGGCTGTGCCAAGCGATTGCTGGAGCATCCTGCTGCCTTCCTGAGCTTTTGCCCGAGCAGGTCTCCAGCACTTGTTCTGGTCTCCCAGCCAGGACATGTTTCCATCTGGAAGGGAGATCTGAGAATAATACAGATATTAAATTCACTTTTTATTAAGTAGAAGGATGGAAGACATGTAAAAGGAAGCCAAGGCACCCCATATGGAAGAGATTCTAATTACCATAGCTAATTACAAAGATCAAATCCTCAGTTGTGAGGGGGACACAATGTCAAAGTTATGAATAAAGTCAAACCATTCAAAATCAAATGAGGAGCTTTCAGCTACACCCATTGATGCTGGTGAATGGGACAGTCTATTTAACAACCAGTGCGGGGAGCCCTGTGGTCTCCTTGGGGCGAGAGGTCTGAACTGTTGATGGCATCCCTGGTGGCATCCACTGGGTAGAGCCTCCTGGAAGGTTTTATTTGTCAACCTTTTTTCCTCTTCTGTCAGTGGTGAAACCAGGACAGGCATGTCAAAAGAATGATACGGTTGTGGAAATCCATTTTCCATACATAGAAATGGAGCTAGGGGCAATTTTTGTTTCTGAGTCTCTCTTGTTAGTAATTCAACTCAGAACTTTAATTTTGGAGCTTGGGGAGGTTTTATCCCCGTTTTTAATGCTGATGGCATCAAACTCTTCCTTTGCCAGGAAAGCTGGTGGGTACTGGGGAGTGAGCCAGTGGTCCCAGCCACGCTGTTCCTGCACAGCATCCTGATGCCAGCTGGGCATCTCTCCCTGCACCAGCATCTGCTGCAGAGGCTGAGCCACGGTTGGATCCCAGAGCAGCAGTTTGGGCTGTAAATCACATTTGGAGGTAATGGGGTATTCGACTCTTATCTGGGGCTTTATTAGGAAATCGTTAAATGGCTTTTTCCTCCTGGTCCCCCGCTTATCTGCAGCGTAAATGGCAAATTTCTGCAGGTAAAATGGCAAATTTCATCCACGATGTGGACAGTCCAGGCAAAGAGAAACCCATTTATTTCCCCTAACAGGTTTATCACTAGATCAAGGAATTGCTGAAGATACAAACACCAGTGGTTATTTCCCCAGGTGATGGATCTAGCTGCCACACAGCCTGCAGTAACCAAAGCATGTCACCTGACAGGGATGTCTAATGGACCCATGGTCATGACTATTGGCTCATGTATTTCAAGGTCTTGATTTAATTAAGTCCTGACTCCCTGGTATAAGGCTTTTCTTCTCTTTTTCTTTTCTTTTGTTATTATTATTTTCCCCCCTTTAGAAAGACTTCCCAAAATAAACTCATGTATTTAATCTCCTGCCCCTCCCTTCATCTCTCGCTTTCAATTAGCAAATTGAAAATTTGTCCTCACACCCTGAGTGAAAAGAACAGTGAAATCTTTTGCCCTTTTTCTGTCTTTTTTCTTCTTTTTCCTTTCTTTTTCTTTTTCTCTGGTAGAAAGTGCTTGGAGGCAGTGTGAAACCCTCTTTCGAAGCTGTGGGGCTGAGCGTGCCCTTTCTTATCAGCGCAAGCAGTGATGCCAGTGACACACTGTGGCTCGTTAGCAGGAAGCTATTAAAACTCCTGATCAATATTTTCTCAGGAGAGACAGAACCCCTTCAGTGTTGTTCCCCAGGCAGGCAGAGAAATACCAATGAGCCATCCACAAAGCAGATTAAAACTGCTGTGGTTGCAGGTTCTCCCACTAATGCCTGTGGGGGAAAACAGGCTGCCCCTCAGTCCAGGCAGCATGGGAGCTGAAACAGGATCCCGCTGTCAGCGTCCAGGTCTTTGGGAAAGGGGGAAAATTAAAGGTTGGGAGGATGGGGAGAGGGAGAAGTGATTTTTGGCAGGTATTAGGTGCATTTATAGGACTTGACTTCCAGTCAGAGCCCCCCACTGCCTGCAAAGGGCTTCAGGAGGGCAAAAATGTGTGCATAATGTGGCCACTACCAACACATAGCTTCCTGCTTTGGAAAGCCAGGAGGACAGAGGGTGGCGGGATGTGCAGCCCCTCTCCTCGCTGCCTCTTGGACAGTTCCCATTGCCTCTCACCCTCTGGAACTCAACTTCCAATCGAGACCAGTTGGAAATAGGACAGAAGTTTGTTTTTAATTTTAGAGCGAACCATCAGACATATCAGCTTTTCTATAAATACAATCCAGAAAACAAGAAATAACCACTTGCCCTAATTTAGTTGCTTTCATCTAAGGATTCAAAGCATCTGACAGCATCGCTAAGAAATAAGGGAAGATTTTGCAACCTGCCAGCCCCAATTCCTTTCCAAATGACCCCAATTTCATGTCACCTGGCATGGCAACCTTGGAACGGGTGATGTTCTTGGAGCCTGATGCGGCAGTCTGATTGTGGCAACATCTGGATCAGCGCCAAGAGGATTGTTTATTTAATCAATTAATTGAATTAATTTTCAAGAGACTGTTGAGAAAAATAATAGGAAGCTGTTGTGCTATGTACAGTGTTGGGAACAAAGGCAGGGTCCATACATGGGATCAAGGAGAGCCGGCTGTGCAGTGCTGGAGCAGATGTGAATGGTAGAATCCCAGATCAGTTTGGGTGGGAAGGGACCTTAAACTCATCCAGTTCCAACCGCCTGCCACGGGCAGGGACCCCT
>NW_009936739.1:70434-80823 GCF_000696875.1 Nestor notabilis
TCCACAGGGCGAGGTTCCCCAAAGCCCCTGGGCCCAACCTGGCCTTGAACACTGCCAGGGATGGGGCAGCCACAGCTTCTCTGGGCACCCTGTGCCAGCACCTCAGCACCCTCACAGGGAAGAGCTTCTGCCTAAGAGCTCATCTCAGTCTCCCCTCTGGCAGGTTAAAGCCTTGGCCTGTCCCTACAGGCCCTTGTCCAAAGCCTTTCTCCAGGTTTCTCGTTGCTCCTTCAAAGCACTGGGAGCTGCTCTAAGGTCTCCCTGGAGCTTTCGCCAGGCTTCTTCTGCAGCCATGGAGAACCTGATCTTCACCCTTCCAGCAACTCTTTCCTCAGAGGAAGGAATGCCCAACGGCCTTGACTGCTTCATCTCCCTCTCCCTGGCATTGCCAACCCTATGCCTCTGCTGTCCACTGAGCCCCTGTGTGTGTTTTCCCCCTTGTCCTTTACTCCCACCAAGTCTGGCATGCCGGGATTTCCTTGCACAGTTTGCCCTGGAAAAAAGGGAGGATGTTGCATCAGTTCTACTTGCCAAGGATCATCCATCACCAGCCCTTCGGTGCATCAGCTCTGCTGCAGCTGCATTAAAGAAGGTCCTCGGCCACGGCTGTCCCCAGGGTCTTGCAACAGTTCTGTCCCCCTCAAAGGCTCACTTTGGTGTTGAGGTTTGAGCGACCTCAGTTCCTTTTGTCAAACTTTGCCATCTGCCCATGTAGGTCAAATGAAAGGTGCTGAAGTGAAGCCTGGCTGGGTGTCACCAGCAGTTGCAGCACCACGGCAATCTCCACATCACATACAGTAGTGACCAGTCCTCTGTTCTCCCAGCTGTGGCCAGAAGTGGCCAGAGAGAGGCCAAGAAGTTCCTAAAAGAAATCTGGGAGACAATGAATTTCCACACTTGATTAACTCACCAAATTAATCCCAATTAGAAGCTGTAATTATGATTACAGTGGTTAATCATCTTCCCCCAAGCAACAATCAATCTGTCTTTATTCATTATAAAGGCAGAGAACATGGAGTTCCTTGGAGCTGGCACCACTTCCGCTACGCTGGAGGGGATTGGATTGGGTCTGGTCTCCTTGACATGTTGCTCCCCAGGATGGGGAAGAGGCGGTGGGACAGTACTGTGTGACCCAGTGACACTGCCATGCCTGTCAGAGCGGGATGTGCTGGATGGCATCATTGCTGCTTTCTCAACAATTTTGAATTTGGCTGAGTGAGCCATTTCCAATAAGAAAACTAAATTGTCGGGAGGTTTCAGGGACTTTTTTTCTCTATTGCTGTTTTATGCTAAAGAGCCTGGATGAAAACATTTGCTCTTCTTTTGATGAGCAAATTAATTAAGCAGTGTACTACCATGATAGGTAGATCTCAGCAGGTCTGTTCCTCCTGTACAGCTCGTCACTACATTTATTGTCCTATGGTGCCAGTGGTCTCCGGACCCCTTGGAGTCCCAGCGGCACCTCAGGACTGAGCACAACACTGGCTCCAAACACACCTTACTTCCCCTAACTGCTCCCTAACCCAGCAAAAGCCCAACGCCTCTTCCCTGAATCCCCTCCTGCTCCCACGGGAACATCGCAGTACAGATTTGTTATTCACAGAATAATAGAATCATAGAAAAGTTTGGATGAGAAGAGACTTTAAAGCTCATCCAGCTCCAACCCCTGCCACGGGCAGGGACACCTTCCACTAGAGCAGGTTGCTCCAAGCCCCTGTGTCCAACCTGGCCTTGAACACTGCCAGGGATGGGGCAGCCACAGCTTCTCTGGGCACCCTGTGCCAGCGCCTCAGCACCCTCACAGGGAAGAGCTTCTGCCTAAGAGCTCATCTCAATCTTCCCTCTGGCAGGTTAAAGCCATTCCCCTTGTCCTGTCTCCTTGGAGAATTTATTTTCGGGGCTGTGGGGTCAGAACCATGCCTGGCAGCCACAACCCCACTGGGAAAGATGCTGCCAGTGCCCATTTGGCTTCGAATCTTTTCCTGCCCTGCTGAGGACTGGCCAGGGGACTGAAAGGGGAACTCCTGGAGAAGTTTCACCCCCCAGGGGCTGGATTTCCAGTATCCAGGATGCAAAAAAGCCTTTGGGTAAAACACTGTTAAATGTCCCGGAGAAGACAAATTCACTGTAGCAGCCCACAGAATCATTACTGCCAATATTTAGCAGCACAGAAAATACAGGATTATTCTTCTTTTATTTGGCTCAGCTTTATCCAAAGCCTCAGAGAACTCGTGCACCACAGATCCCGAGGGTATTATCACCAGCAGCGTGTTTTGTTGCAGAGGAAGGGCTATGCCGTTCGCATCTTCCTCCAGCCGCCTCGCATGCAGCTGGTGCCTTCACACCTCCCCACCTCCAGCTCCTGCCACGAGGGGCTGGATCTAGTGTTGGAGATGCTATTTTTGTTGGGTGTTTTTGTTGTAAGTGTTGTTGAACAGGGAAAATAAATTTTGAGGACCTCAATGGTATTTTTAGTCCCGTATCGGTGACTCGCTCAAAATCCACAACAGTGCTGTGAATAAAATTCATCATCTGCTGTGCATCATTTTTACCAAGCTTGTCTCCTTTTCCTACCAGAAGGATGGTTTACAGCCCTGCTTGTCTGGTGCAGGAGAGCACCTTGTACTTGCCAAGTGGCCCCAGTTACAGCAAAGGGAAACCATCAAGGATGGTGATAAGGATGGAGATGGGGATGGGAATAAGGATAAGGATGTTGAGCTGGGATGGTGTGGGCAGAAAGAAGAAAAATTGGTGTTCTCTCGTTGAGTTCACAGGAAGCCTGAGTCCTTCTGGCTGCTTGGGCAGGCGTGGTCTGTGCAGCTCCAGTGAGCTGTGCTGGTTATATTGGTTTGCTTGCAGGGCAGAGCCGCTGGAGGGAAATGGGGAAGATACTAGGGACCTCCAGCAAGGAGAAGCTGTTGTGGGAACCCCTGAGCAACATCTTACCCCCCTGGATGGGGAGGGAGAAGTTTTATTGCAATGGAGACTGATCATCTCCACTTGTGGATGAAGTGATGGCAAAGGGAAGCACAAAAGACTTAGTGGGGGAGATGAAGACTCCTCTCAGCTGTGGTCCTAAAAGCACCTTTCTGCCCTTGCTACCTAATCTTCAGAGGTCCAGAGGCAGCAGCCTGGTGGCAGTCTGAACTCCAGGACGTGCACCCCATGGTGCTGGGAGAGTGAGAGCAGTTGGAGCCTATAAAGGACTGTTAAAGGTGATTTGGGCTGTGCTGCTGCAGGTGGGGTGCTCTGGGGTGCTCCTCCATAGATGAGGGGTGTTTTGGAGCCCCAAGGCTGGCTCAGTGACTTGATATCCCCACCCCTGTGGGGAGATTGGGATGGTGTTAGAGCAGCAACATGGGTGATGGTTTGGGGTTCCCCGCCTGAGATAACCACCCTGAGCCTCAGGAGCCAGCCTAAGCTGGGCAGGGCTTGTATCTGGGAGCCCCAGGTTTGAGGGGTAGATCCTCCTGTCACTTCTGATCCCAAAAGCTAATCTCTGCAGCAGGTGGTGGGATAAAGAGGCTGTGTCCCTCCCCATGCTGAGCTGATGTACGAGAGCTCAGCTTCCTTTTACCCGGCTCTGAAGACAGCTCTCACACTTAGCTGCAACCTCAAGACGCCCTTTAAATTTTTAATGCTTCAATAAAACGGTAATTATAAACACTGGAATGTGAGGTTTTAAGCAGAAAGTATTAACTTCCCAGGGTTTAATTTTTCAACAGAAATTAATGAAAGTGGGGGTGGATTCTGCTGGCTCTATTGGCTTTACCTAGAGGGTCTGGTGTGTATCTGCTTTGTTTTGGGGGGATAAAGGACATCCCTAGTGCCTTGGGTTTACTGGATGCCTTACCAGCCAGGACAGGGTTGTGTGCGAGCCTGGCTGTGGGGCACCAATGTGCTGGGCAGAGAGGTTCCCCCATAAATGGCTCTTCCTCTGCTCCCTGCAGGATTTCAAGCTAAGGCAGTGCAGGACCCCAGCTCCAGGATGCTGCGATTTCTGGAAGATCCGTGGCTGCTTTTTCCAGAAAGCACCTGCCTTGTGTTTCATTCCATCCTAAGCAAAGCATCCACAGGGTGATGACCTCCAGCAACTAGCAATCAGGTAACGTCTCAGGGAAGCACGTTTGCTAGGAGAGCAAGTTGTGCCCATTATAAATAGTTAACTGTCGTAGCTTCATTAAAAAGCAAACTTGTCTGATCAGCCATCTGCAGTGAGGTGGTAAGAACCAAGCAGCAACCAGGGTTCCTTGTGAGACAGAAATGGCTGCTTTTACTGCGTGCACAAACTGGAGCTAGCGGAGGAGGCCCTGGCGAGGGCTGGTGGGGAGTGGAGTGGAGATGACGGCTCTGCTGAGGAGGTGTTGGAAATGGGGAGGCAACAGGGCTCATTTGCAAAGGAAATTAAGTCATCGTCTGCAGAGCCTGGTGAGCTGCGAGGGAGGTGCTGGAAAAGGTGGCCATGCACCCAGCAGCCCGGGACAGGAGAGCAGCCTGGTGGAGCAGTTCCTCATGCAGAAGGGGTTGTGGTAGCTCTTGAGGAGCTATGGGATTATTTGCTGCCCATGGGATAAGTTCTTTAACTCCTTCTCCATCTCTCCACTGACGAAAGCCTCGTCTTGCACTGTTTGGGATGTATTTAAAGAATGACAGTGAATGTTGGTCAGTTACTCCTGTAAACAGGAGTGGTGGGAAGAGGTGGATGGGCAAGAGAGATGATGATGCTGATCAGGACGAAGTCTGTGGTGAAGCAGGTGACTCCTGGTGTAGTGACAGCCAGGGTGCTCCTGCTGTGAAAGTGCTGTCACCCATGTTTGTGTCCCCAGGTAGGTCTCATTGCAAGTGGGATGGTTGTTTTGGCCTTCCTGCATGTGATGGGAAGTTTGGAGGCTTTGAAGGCAGCTTCTTGCCAGTGGTTGGGCAGCAAGTCTCTCCTGGGGCACTGAGCAGTGCAGACAGCCTGCGTGAAGGACAGGGTTACAACCAGCTCCATCCTTGTTCTATGGATGCTCCTTTTCCATGGATATCATCGGTAAACACAGTATCAGCCGTTCCTGGATGAGAACACAACTCCCTGTTCTCTGTCTCCTAAGGTGTTGTCTGCTGGTCTGGAAACTGAAAGTAATTGGGTTTAAATGAGGATCATGGGCGAGCAAAAGAGTGATTTAACTTAGTTAATCAATTGTGGCAGTGGTGGTGCAGGTGACAGACCAGCCTGCTCCCCGCCTGCTCCACAGGGAGAGTTCAGAGCTCTGAAAGCAATCATTTGGCTCGTTGACTTGGGTCTTAACTTTGATTTCACTCCAGTTATTTATAAAGACAAAAACTTATTCCTAGGCACTTTATTCGGGGAAAAAAGGAGGAGTACATGAATTAAGAACTAATACAAACTGTAATTGCTGTTTTTTCCCCATGCCTCTGGAGCTGCTCTACAGCTCAGTTCATACCAGGCTCTCACTCGGACGAAAGCCCTGGTTGTCAGCACTGCGACAAAATGAGCATCAGGCCCTGCATCCTCCACCCTTCGGATGGGCCCATTTTCCCTCATTATTAATTACCCTTTTAAGTAAACAGCCAATTTTTGAACATTATACTTCCGTGGGAAAAAAATATATTTTTTGATAGATAGAAGAAACTCTGATACCTTAAACCAGTAGCTAAACCAGTCCCTTGCCTCTTCTTGCCTCTTCCCAGTTGCACAGGCTCTGGACAGGGTGGCTGAATTTGGGGGGACATCCCACATGCAGTGACTATAGTCTATTACCCCAGTTTTTACTCCTGAGGCCTTTGGGTGGTCAGAAGGAGAGTGCTGCTCATGTGGTCCTCAAGCAGGCCCAGATATGTCTGCATGGTTTGGGTGGGTCCTATCCTAAGAGGAAGGAGGGTCAAAAGAAGAAGTCCTGTGCTTCCTTTTGGCATTGCAGAAAGAAGTAGGCAGTACTGCTAGCATCTTTACCTCCTTGTCACAGCTGTGAGCCAGTGTCAACTCGGACTGGCAGTTATCCTGCATGAACCTGAACATTTCCTCTTTTTCCTTTCCCTTCCCATAATGAGAGATCATTGTAGCTTTTGCCCCCCTCCAAGCACCTTCGCAGAATCCATTCCTAGCTTGTTGCATTTTGCAAGATAAGTAACATTCAATTCCATCACCCACACTAGTAACAGGGCTGAGACCTGTAAAGGTAGAGTCTGACCCTCAAAAAAGGACAGGACCAGTGCTGGGATGCCCAGCTTGATATCATGGGCTCTTCTGCTACATGAAGGCTTGAACAGACTATGATGGAATGAATAACCAAAATGCAAGTCAGGAGGCACAAACAGCACTTTAATGAGGTCAGATGAAAAATTAAGTTTAAACCCCCACCCCAAAAATTTCAGGTTCAAATCTATTTTCTTCGATCAGCAGTTCACGAGTGGCTCAGCTCCAGAGTGACCAAGGAGAGAAAAAGAGGGCTCTGCAAAGGGTGTTCCTATGGGCTTACTGTGTCTGAGCAAGCCCAACTGCACGCATTGCAGCTTGTCCACTCATGGATTTAGACACAGAATTGCCCTTTGCCAGGAGCAAATCTAGATCTGGCAAGGATGACTCGGAGCAGCCACAGGCACTGGATGGTGCTAATCTGTCTTACCTGCTCATCTACCCCCCGACATCCAAGGACGGGAGCTATGACAATTGCTCTTGTAGCTCTCCTCACCACCAGGCCCTGTAGCTGGTAGAAACCCTGAACAAGCAGCAAGATCCACCTATGATCGTCATTAACTCATTGCCACCATCAGAAAATGGGGACAAGCCAAGCACGGTCTATCAGCCATGAGCTGGAAGCTCAGTGCTGGCCAGTTCTTCCTCCACATACAAAGCCCAGCATTGCCTTTGCCTCCTTCTCTAGCACTCAATCAATTAACTAAATAAACAAGGAAGCAGTATTTAAACCAGCGTTGGCCTCTCGATCACTCTGATTGCAATCCTCCCTGGAATGAAAGCTAACAGCCTTCACTGCCACTCCGGAGAGCTCGAGGGCACAGAATCAGCCATCGTTTTTCATCCCCTGCCCCCCTCCAGCACCCCATCTTTTCCATGATTCCCAGCTCCTCCAGCCTGAGCCTTCACCACATCGCACCAAGTAGACGATGCGTAAGCGAAAACAGACCTGAAGACTTTGTTTCATGCAGCACCTTTCAGCCCTGGGACATTCATGGATACAAGTGCCTGCGGGTGGTTTCGAGAGCTGGCCAAGCTCCTGATAGGACCCACTATAGGTCCCATAGTACATAGCCCAGGAAGCACTCATCATCCCCCAGGTCTCAGAGTCAGGATTAGCATCATGGCAAGAGGTCACTGAGGTCTGGAAGACCAGGAACACACGGATCACAACCAGCCAGATCTATTTTCCCATCCAGCCCTGGACAGGCTTTGGGTTTTGCTGGGATCTGACAAAACCTTCTGTTCATGCTGGGTTTGAGTTTCAGAGTGTTTAATCTCAGATCAGGAGAGAGCTGCTGATTCCTTCGTATACTACATCCGTTTGCTGAAGTCGGGCTGAACCACAGCCAGGGCAGAGCATCCATGGCAGTGTTCAAAGCTAGGTTGGATGGGGCTTGGAGCAACCTGTTAGAGTGGAAAGCGTCCCTGCCGGTGGCAGGGGGTTAGAGCTGAATGAGCTTTAAGGTCCTCCCAACAAAGGAAAAGGAACAGGGTAGTTTGTCTCAGTGTCTGTCTGTCCAACATAGCCCAAAGGGTACCTGGCACCCATGCAAGGAAGGAGCAGTTTTCAGGATATCCCACACTTCTGTTTCCAAATGGTTTCCTGAAGGTCTGTGCTTCTGCAGGAGTGCAGCCATGCACACAAATGTTTTAAATGCTTAGAAAATGGGATTTTATGGCATCTTCAAAGTAAAATTTAATATTTTAAGTGTCTTTAAGAGTGTATTGCCTTGAGCTTGTTATAGAAATACACTCTTTATTTGACCCTCTTCAACTCAACAGTTCTGCTTGCCCTGGGAACATGAAGCCTGTAGGTGCATGGGGAAAACAGCATAGCCATATTTGTTAGAGCTTGGAAATGACTGTGGGAGCATCTTGTAGGCAGCAACAGCTTTGTGCCCTGCTGATGCTAACTCCAGCACTGACTGGGTGCATCCCTCTGACAGGAAATGGAGCCCAGGAGCATCAAAGGGCTCTTCTTCTTTAAGGAAAAGATGTGTGGATATTTCCAAAAGAGGTTGCTGTAAGAAGGCTGCTTGTGAAGAAGGCAGTTACCTTCCCAAAATGGGTAGGTGGGGGAGGGAGGAAGAGAAAAACAAGCCAGATCACATAGGAATTGACTCAAAAGTGCCTTCTACTTATGATTTTACAAGACCAACAAAAATCCCCACAGGTACAAGCACATAAAAATTGATTCTTTCCTGAAGAGACTGCTGGATTCGTGGTCAGGGCATGGTCTCTGATCCTGCTGCCCTCCAGACGTTTTTGGAATTTATGGGGATGCTGTGCATTTCTCTGTAGAGGACTACCAAAACAGAGCCAACACTTTTGGTTCAGATATGGGGTCCTTGAATAGTGTTGTAAATGAGGGAACTATTTCCTCCAGCTGCTGGGTTCTCTGTACTATTTAAAGTGCTGCACAAAAAAAGATCCGAACACTGGAGAATGGATTTAAGAGGTCAAGGAGATGTGTTGGTGGGGATGTGCAAGGAGAACAGATGCCAAGTTTGTTAACAACCACGTACATATCAAAGGCAGCTTTTTATAAGCCTTTCAAATAGCAGTGGGCTTTCTTCTTACAATGCACTGGGGTTTATCTTGCCAGTAATAGGGAGATGTGGAAATGCTTCCTGCTGTGTTCCGAAAGTGCTTGGTGTTTGCCTTACCATATCGGTCTCCAATCTACAGTGTGAGGTGAGCTTCTCTTAGCTGGGGCCATAGAGCCTGTGGTCCTGCAACTTCTCTCTGCTGATGACACATAGATAACAAAGGGACCCCATTGGTTTCATCCAGCTTTGATGTCCCTGTTGCCTTTAGCCATCTCTTTGTATTACTGAAAAGAGGCACGTCCCACCTCTGTGGTAAAGGATGGAGCAGGCACTAAGGAGGAAGAGGAGCAGAAGGTCAGATGGGCAGGCACAGCTTGTAGTTGAGAAAGGAAAATGAAGCAGCCTAGGAATAGGCAGAAATTTCATGTCCAGAAATCTTGGTAGGAAATATCGGGTTTGCTTTGTAGGTTGCTGATGGTGTTGGAGCAGTGCTCCTCTCTATGCAGGCTCCTTGGTCCCCCTCCTCTGGAGCTCGATCTGCTGAATGGGAGCAGCCCTCATAATGCCCCCTGGCTTCCCTGAAGCAAGGCTCCTTTTCCCAAGAAAAGAGAAAATCCTTTTTCTCCCTCACCTCCAGCTTCCTGCACTCTGGCTGCCAGATGGAAGAGAGCAAAGTCTTTTTTGCATGTCCCGCCTATCAGTGTGTCGCAGCAGCAGACGAAGGGGTAACCAGCCCTCGTCCATCTCTTTGTGCTTTGTTCCATCTACAGCAGGACCCTACGGGGCTCATCCACTTGTTCTAGGCACTGCCTGGATAAGCAGCATCCTCTGGAAGTGTAAAGTCAGAAGCAAGGAGAGCCGGATCAAACATGGTGTGTGTGTTTAAATGTGCTGCCTCCCTTGCGATGCAGCCATGGTACATCTCTGCCACCTTGCTGCTTTTGTTCATCCCCCTTCACTTCTTTTCAGTGTCTTTTGATGGTGTTAAAAGCAGCCTGGCCTCAGAAGACATGTTGCACGTAGCTTTTATAGCTAGCTATAAATTGTTTGCTGAAGGAGCCCTAATATGAATCTTTGCTGCCTGCAAATGCTGTTTTCTCTTTCCTTTGAGGCTGTTGCTGCTTCACAGTGTTTTGATTGACTGGAGAAAGCTCAGACTGAGCCAAAGAGGAGCAGTGAGTCCTTTGTGAAGGCAGGTTCTTGACCCAGTACCAGTGGCCTCAGTAAGGAAGGGGCACAAGAGTCTGCCCATCACCTTCAGAGCTGAGCACCATGGTCAGCTCTGCAGGGATGCTCGTGAGCACTGTTACCTTGACCGACTAGGAAATAAACCAATTTTCCCCCTGGAGCACGGCCAGGGGCTGGAATAATTTTATTTGCTATAGTTTTGATTATTGTTTTCAAACTGTAAAATGGAGGAAAAGCATTCTGCTGTGTGAGGGGGTGTCTCCAAACACAGGATGCTTGGGAAATACACTGTATATTGTGGTGAATTCCTAGAGCTGGCGTAGCTGAAGATCAGCTCATGCCTTGCAAGCAGCAGAGGAGATGATATTCTCTGCAATGCAGAAAGGATGATGGGTCCTTGCATGCTGTTTTCCCAGTTTTAATGAAGCTGGGATGTTAAGGGAAGCAGGA
>NW_009936739.1:80839-91701 GCF_000696875.1 Nestor notabilis
TGGTTAGGCAGCTCCCACAAGATCCCCAGCCTGAGGGCAGGCACCCTTCACAGGAGCAAAAGCAAAGTCGTGTCTGTGTTAAAAAGCGGGAGCTGAAGATGTCCCAAGTGACATCTCTGTCAATGTTTGAAAAGGAGAAATTCGATCCCAGGTAAACTGATGGAGTGGCCGAAGAGGGAATTGATTAATAAAATACTAAAAGAGAATAACATGAGTAAAGGAAAGTAAAAGTGTTAATGTTGAAGTTTCAACTAGTTAAGGGCAGTGCCATTTGCAGAAGTAGCCTTTTGACACAGGGGTCTGTACTGAGTATTATCATAGGGTGTTCCTTGCTGTTCTCCATTAGGTGGCCAGTGGCTTTGGTGGAAGGGCAGCACTGTGGGTACCTAGGTGACCTATCCATGTCAATGAATTATATAGGTTGGAAAAGACATTTAAAATTATTGAGTCTAACTGTTAAAGCAGCACTGCCATGCCCACTACTAACCGTTAGGGACACACACACACTTCTTTTATATCCCTCAAGGGACGGTGACTCCATCACTGCTCTGGGCAGCCTGCTCCAGCGCTGAACAATTATTTCAGTGAAGATATTGTTCCTAATATCCAATCTAAAACTCCCATCGTACAACTTGAGGAAATGATCCTGCGATGAAATCCACATGCCACTCACTGAGTGGCTGCTGTTGCCATCTCACCCCAGAGTCAACCACAGCACCCTGTGCCTGGCTGCAACAAAACAAACGCCATACAGCAAACAGGTAAAGCCGTGTCCTGCTGAGCACAGAGCTGTTATGAGCTGACCAAGAAATAGAAAATATAAGGATAATGTGCTGCTTCTCCACTCATCCCAGGATTGCCTGTCCCCTCAGCTATGTTCTACTGGCCTCCTCGCAGCCATGGGGGGGTGCCAGCATCAATGCGGATCTGTCTCCGCGCTGGCTGCAGCGCTTGCCTCTTTTTCCAGTTGCCATAGGAACAGACTAAGGCCTCTAAAGCATCGCGGTGGGGTGCGCGTCTAGGTCATGCTGTGGAGCAGGCAAAGATTTGTGATAAATTCAGGGAATTGGGGAATTTGGCCAAAGTAGCATGTAGAGAAAGGACTTGAAAAGACAGAACGGAGATAAATAAAAAACTTTTATGACAAATGGCTGTATGTTGTGCTAGATCTATCTGAAATCCTTCTCGGGAGTTCAGGTGAAAGGGTCTGGGAACACAAATTGTAAGGAATGGTTTGTCCCTGAAGCATGAAGGCAAAGCTACCACCTGAAAACATTTAGAGACCTTTGGATCTCAAAACCCTGCATTATCTTCAGTCTTTACGATGTCTAGTTGTAACTTACTGCTCTCACCTATGTGACATGCCTGGCTGATAATCTCCTGCTTCATGGTCATCCATTTGCCAGGGGAGGTTTAGATTGGAGGTAAGAAAAAAGTTCCTTCCCCAAAGGGTACTCAGGCTGGTGAAGTCACCCACCATTCCTGGAAGTGTTCACACACCTTGTAGACAAGGCACTCAGTGACATGGGTTAGTGGTGGCCTTGGCAGTGCTGGGGAAAAGTTGGACTTGATGATCTTAAAGGTCTTTTCCAACCTGGATGATTTTATGATTCTATGGCACGGGGGGTGCCTGATACATGGGTGTTCCCCTGATACAGCTACTGAGGACACCAATATGGCAAACTCCATTCACTGCCAGGCTTGAGTGCTTTGAAGGCACTTTCTTATTCATTTTTCCCTGTGTGGTGAAGCTACAGTGTTTGCATTTTATTATTATAAGATAGGGAATGATGTATTTCCTTTTTATGTGATTATTATTAATTTTGGACTCACAACATGTGCTATGGTCTATTCAGATGAAAAGTGAAGTAGTGAAGTACTAGCCTCCATGAGGAGCTGAGCTCTTTGTTCCTGATTTTCGTATTCCTTATAGGTTAAAAATTAGTATATCAGGTTTTAGTCAAGGACAGGAAAAGGCAAATGAACTTTCTCAGTTTCTGTCATCCCAAAGTCCTCCGTTTTGCTATGACTAAATTAGTTCGAAATGGCTATGCAGGGAGGTTTTTATTTTGCCTGTGATGCTCCTAGGTGCCAGATTCAGCCCTTCAGCCTTCTAATGCTTTAGTAGTTTTAGAGCTTCTTTATAGAGCTGAGACCAACTATGTGCTTTTAACATTTTTGTAAACTAAGTCAAAGTAGATTTTAAAAAACATACTCCTTTATTTTTAATAGAAAATTATGCAAAATCAGTGTGAAACTAGAAACACTCCAAGCCAACAGAGCAGACAGGAGCAGTTTAGCCCTTATTTTTTTTCCAGAAATGCAAATTACTATTACAATTTGCCTTGTAGCAACCCGAAGTCCAGCCCATACCTTCTCTTTCTCCTTCCTAGGAAAAGGAATTTTTCCCTATTTGCAGGTAGGAGCAGTCAGTAATTGGCCACCACTCTCTGGCTGGTGTTTTAACTTTAACCGTACCAGACAAAATACATGACCTTGCACATCAGCTCCAACCAGGGATATAGTATCTGTGGAAAAGAATCCTGCAGGTAAAACATTAAGATGGATAATGCCATCTTAATGAAAACATCAAATTATTAGCATCGTGTTAATAAAAATGTCTTCTGGTGGGAAAGCTCTCATCTTTTTGGAGAGGCTGAAGGAGTTTTCAGTGCATGTTATTTAGCTCAGTCCTGAAGGGCAGCGACGCCAGAAGGGAACTCCTGGTGCCATGACTCCATTGGGCACTTCGGATGCAGGGACCACATCTCTTGGAATCCCAAAGAAGCCCCAGTAACTTTTTCAGCCTGGGGAAATCCTGGGATCTCCTCATGTGTTTGGCAGCAGATGTACAACCTGACTTCGTCCACAGGCATTTCTCACACTGACAAAATGTAATTAAAAACGAAAGCAAAAGAAAGAAAACGGGCAAACAAGGCACTTTTGTGCTTTCTATTGTCCAGCAACTGATAGGAGTGTAATGCACCTCTAAATTCAGTTTATGAGCTCCAGTCCTACTGGCACAATTTTTTGTCTATCCCTTTTCCAGTTGCTCTTAGGTTTGGCATTTCTCAGTGGACAATTACATTTCAAAACTAAGAATGGCTTTGAGTATCTCAAGCAGAGTATGAGGGCTTCATTAATGCACTGTTAATGCACTATCGAAGCTCACTTGAACTCTACCTACCCGAGGTCTGAAACATAAAAATATAGCTTTGCAAAGCAATGATTATTTGATCTGTTTAAAGTACTCCCAGCATTAGCCTTGTCTTCTGGTTACAGTTCAATGTCAGCTCTTTCGGAGGCTGAAATATCTCTTGCAGATTTCTTTCATTATTTGGTCATTAGGAAAAACCCCAGTGCCACAAAGAATAATCCTGTGTTTTTAACAGAGGAGGGGAAAAGGAGAGCCAAACCTCATCCTGGTCTAGTTTGTCCCAGGACAGGGTGCTATTCCTGCACTTAGAAGAGGGAACCAAGTCATATGCAGTACAGAAAGAGATTTGATGCAAACGAGCAGCTCCCTAGCCAGGAGCAGCCAGGTTCAGGCAAACAACGCCTTTGTGAATGTATTGGAAAACTTCTAAGTCCATGTCCATTGATCTGAAAAAAAACCCTCGTGATCTGATCCCACTGAACTCATCCTGCTTGTATGCCATCCTTCTGCATCCCTCCCACCGCATCTCAACCTGCTGATCCTATCCTGTTTTTTCGCATCCCTGTGTATCCCATTCTGCTGATCCCAACCCACTCTCTCCCATCCTGCTGGCCACTATCCCACTGCATCCCATCCTGTTGATTCAATCCTGCTGCACTGCATCACACTGTATGCCAACCTGCTGATCCTACCTCACTGATCCCATTCCACTGCACCATGAACAGCTTTAGAGCTGAGTTTTCTTCTTGTTGCTGCTCTATTTTTAATAAAAAAAGAAATGTGCTTTTCTGGAGTAAATCTCTGGCAGTAGTTGCACATATTTGTCGGCTGGTGCTCGGTGATGCTTCTAGGTATGTCAGCTTCCCTGAGCCTTGAGAGAAGCAGCAGATCTGCCTGTGCTTAGACACAAAAGCACAAGGCTGGCTCAGCCTAATAGCAACATTTTGGTGTTCTTCCTTTGGTTTTAGAGCATCAATTGCTCGCAACAGCACCTCACTCCACCCAATGCCACAAGTACATCAGATAGCTCTTGGCCAGTCTTCTCTTATTTCCAACACACTCCTGTCACAAGATGCAAAGCTGGACCCCAGAGACCCTCCTTGCTGTGCAGGTCAAAATTGCCGGGGCTGGATGGAAAAGAAGAAAGGAAAAGGGAGCTGCTTAAAGAGCTGCTATTAAGGCATTCTTTTAAAACAGAAAAAGCTTCCTTTAGTCAACATCATGCAGCTTAAGAGACTGTGTCTAACAAGGAGGTAAGCAGCCTTGGAATTACGGCACAGTAATTGCTTGGTACTTAAAGTCCAGGTCTAGAAGATCTCCGAGTAATAACTCATTGGAAAGATATTGAGCGCTCATCTCAAAGAGGAAATATGGTCTCAAACAGGGAGCTAATGTCATGTAATTTATCCCATGGCAAATCAACCACCTTCATTACTGTCTGCAGCACAGCTATAGAGAGAAACCCAAAATTAGCTGAAGGAGAGAGGGAAGGAGGGAAGGACACGTTTTCTTCCAGTGCTTCTCCAATGGTGGCTACTGAAATCCGTGTAGCAGCAATTTGCAACCAAGGCTGCTCCCCTCACAACCTAGCTAGGGAATACACTTAGAAATCTGTCATTTTTATATGATTAGACTCCTAACATAGTCTAAGCTGTCACCAGGACAAATACCTGGTAGGACCCTCCTCCAGCAGCCTCATCCTTCAGCTTCTCTGTAACCTCCTAATTCCTCTAATTGTGTCTCTGGAAAAGAATCACGAGCACAAAGCAGGGGAAGGAGACACGCTTCTCTTCCATTGCTTGGCCACTATTTTTGGAAGGTGGCTCTGCTATTTCCTTCTTTTCATCGCCTTTTCTCAGATTCCCACATACCTACCACTTCTTTTCCCCAGAACTTTCATGATTCAGTGACGGACAGATGTCACTGGGGTCCAAATATGGGAATGAAGAGATCAGGTTAAATCTGGGGGCAGTTTCAAATGTCTTTTTCTTGGACACCTTCCTAACGGGGCTGGTTGCTGTAAAATTCTGCCTGACGAGCCCACTGTGGCCATGAACATCCACCAGCCAAGGTCACCAGCCAAGTTTCCCAAAGGCTTCACCAACCCATAGTTTCAACCCAACCTCAAGATTTCCTGACATAGTTTTTAACACTTTAAAGAAGTTTTAAGCCTCACAGAGCAGAGGCCACATGTGCAAACACCCGGAATTTTCAATCCCGACCATGGGTGGGACAGGGATTATCTGGCACAAGGCGTGACCAGGGACCCGGCTCTATAAGCAAAGAGTAGGCTGTGCTCTCACCCTCCTGCCAGCTGGGCTCGTTTGTCAGCGCTAATTAGAAGACATATGAAGAATTGTTTGACTTGGATTTACATCTCTCTGCATAGCTTCTCACTACAATTTGGATGAGTGACATTCCACGACTAATACTGCTGATAGCTAGGATTAGCCTTGGGGTACAAGTGGAGAAATAGGCAGGAAACAGAAATGTTGTGTTACCAAGCAGAGACAATGGCTGTGCCAGCAGCATCCCTGCATGTCACTAGGGCCAGGGCTAGGTTTCCCAACACATCCCAGTTTGCCATTAGGATGGTATTATGATGGTGTATACAGTGATACTAGACTGCCCTCTTCTTTCAAGTGAGTACGCACCGTACCTTCCTTCCCTGCCCACCATGTCTCCCCTGGTCTTTGGTCCTTTAACCTGCTCCATTTTCCCCTCTGCTGACTATTCTGCAGCTTAACCTTCCTTAACATTCTGTTTCTTCTCATCACAACCAGTAGTAAACAAGCAACAGCCTGGAGAGCAACTGGAGCTGGAGAGGTAAGAAAAGGGCTGGGATAAACAGTGAGGCACCCACTCTCCCATTGATATCCCTTTGCTCTCCAGTCTGGAGACAGCTAGGGTCTGTGGGCAAGGAAGAGTTAATGGTCCCTCCCTGTTTCAGGTCCTATAAAAGAGAGGGAAGGGGGGAAGCTGGTTTTCATGTCTTTCCTCTTTTGGGGAGGGAGAATGCCAAAGGCAGGCTCTGCTTGTGGGCATCCTCGACACTTCCGTCAGGACCAAAACACAGAGGAGATGCGATGCTGCTGGAGGCATCCTAATGATCTTGGTCTGGAGCTGCTGCTGTCCCCAGCCATATGTGGCACGTGTCTGTCTCATGGATAGAGCAGAACATGAGGGACTATATTCACATCTTGGTTCTAGTGGGAGCCTTCTCTCTTGGCTGCTTTGGGGACTCACACCAGAGCTGGTTTAGGAAGACGGATGGGATGGTGTGAGTAGTCCCTCGTCTCTGCCATTGGGTGGGCAGTGGGGCTGTTAATGGCCAGGAGGGTTTGCCAAACGGTGTTGGAGCTGGCTGTAGCTGATGGAGAAAGCAGAGGCAGCCTTTGGAAATGTGAAAATCCGTGAGGCAGGAAAGCTGGCAAGACATGGGGTACCCCAACGGATGTGTGAAACACTGAATCCAATGGTGTTGGATGAGATAAGGCTTATGCTTGTATCTTGGGCACTGTTGCCTTGTCCTACCCTGCAGAGGGAAGGCAAGAAACACACAGAGAAATAAAATGCTTTGCTTTACCTTGTGGCTTCTGCTAGAAATAAAGCAGCATTTGACAGCCAGGGATAAAAGCGTGAGCATGAATAAGCCCCGCTGGGAGCAGAGGTGGGTGCAGCTCCCTGGCCACAGCAGTTGAGCAGGGACATTGCCTTCCTGAGGACCCCTGTTTTTCCATGACCTGGTGAGCCATGCCACTTTGCCTAACAATTCCCAATGATTAAAGCCACAGAACCAGGCTGTATAAGCTATTATATATGCTGATTTATCAATTTTGCCTTAAACCAGTATTCGTTATCTCTGTTTCACTGGATAACCTGGACCTTTTGAAAAAACTTGCCATTTCTTCTGCAGACAGCTCTATTTTAATAAGTTACAATAAGGGTAAAACATCCCCAGAGAGAATTCAAGCATTGTTCCATTTATCAGGCAAATAAATTCCAGGAAAAGAAATATTCCAAGGTGATGTAATAGATTGTTACATGATGCAAGTTAATTTATAAAAGAATTAACTGTACTTAGAGGTGTAGGAGAGACTAAGATGCTTTCTCCAGCCATCTAGTGGCCCTAAAATGACACGTGATGGTAGAAAAGCACTTGTTCTTTAAGAGATGGCTTTTGGTATGGTTTTGTTTTCTCTTTTGACAGAGTATTTTACAATTTCTGGTGCTAAAAGTGCAAAGAATAAAACCAGTCTTGAAGTGGAAATGCAGCTCCCTGGGTAGGTCAAGCCAGGGAACATTTGGTGATGGGTAATTCCCATCAGTTGGAGCACAGCTACACAGCCTGGAGTCCTTGTGAATGTCAATCAAGTGATGAGAGCTCTGGGATGATAAGGCCTGTTACAGGCCTGTCTGAGCTATAGCATCACTTTGGGGCTTCCCCATGAGCCTTGGAGCAGCCCAGGAGAAAAGCACTTACAGCACCACGATTTCTCAGGGCTCCAGATTTCTTCTTACTCTGCTTTGCAGCCATTTGTCCAGCACGAATATGACACAAGCAAAGGGAGCTGCAACATGTTGGTGCCAGCTGTAAAAAGCCTGAAACGCAATTATCCTAGGAGATTTACATGCTGTTTGCTGTCAATGCTCTTTGGGTTATGGGATCTCTTCTGGGCCAGGCAGGGCACCTCCCCTGACGCTTCTGCCCTCCCCACTGCAGGTCCGGCTCCCACTGCACGTACTCAGAGATGCAGATACATCCAAGGCAAATCTGTTAGGCCTGGGTAGGAATGGGCATCGTAAGAATCCCTCCAGGTAATGTACAGCCTCTGCTGCAGTGATGGATCCCACACACCCCAGCACCCGCCAGCAATAACCGATGGAGAAGGGAGAGATGCTCCGGGGCTTTTATTCCAATGAAAGTTTGCAAATAGCTACTTTCTCCTTAGATGGCAGCTTCTGCCTCTGTTTTGGGAAAGCAGTGAAGAGTCTCTATTTAGCATAATAATAAACCAAGCAAATGAAAATGGTGGAAGAAAAGAAGACAGGTTTGGGCGCTTGGATGGCATAATCAAGACCCATCGAAGTTCCTGTTTGTTGTCAGCTATTAATTCTTTCTTTGATTCAGTCGCCAAATTAGTTTCCCTAGAAGTGAACATAAATATGAAAATCAATTAAAAAGGGAATGAGTAGCTACATCTGGGAGAGGAGGCAAATATAATGACAAATCACCAGGTTCTTTCCGAGCATGCAAATTAACATTTAGAGTATATTTTGAGAAAAGGGGGCTTGGAAATGCTGCTTCACTGAAAGCATTAAATCAGTTTTCCAAGCATAAACACTAGAGATGCTTCAAAGTTACAGAGAGCTCTGTGAGGAATAAAAATATAAGAAAGACACAGAAACCAATGTTGATAGTTAAACAAAGTCTTTTCTCTCTCCTACTACTCAGTGCAAAGACAAAATTAGAAGGTGGCTGAATTTTACATATTTCCGCAAAGACTGTGCTGTGCTGGGACAAAAAATGAATAAACGTTCATTGCTTCAATATTTCTGCTGTAGTGTTGGAGCACGGCTTTTTAATTAACTGGAGTGATTTGCCACCACTTTCCCTTCTGCCCTTTGCAAGGGAAAACTATTGCCATACCATGTGCTGGAATAGGTCAGCCCTTCAGAGATGATGCAACCACAGACAAGAATGGGGAAGAACTTTAAGCTGGAAAAAATCATTTCCTTATCTATCTCCTTTCTTAGGAGATAGATAGACTCATTTTCAGCTGGTGCCTGCCTTGATGTAAGCTCCGAGGCAGAAGCTCTTCCCTGTGAGGGTGCTGAGGTGCTGGCACAGGGTGCCCAGAGAAGCTGTGGCTGCTCCATCCCTGACAATGTTCAAGGCTAGTTTGGAGGGGGCTTGGAGCAGCCTGCTTTACTGCAAGGTGTCTCTGCCCATGGAAGGCAGTTGAAACTTGCTAATCTTTAATGTCCCTTCCAAAATTCTATAGATTCTATAGATAGTTTGGGGTTTTGTAATGTTCCTAACTTGTTCAGGAATTTTGCATGTTTAATGCGTTGTGCCGGGCTTGGTTCCTGGGGGCAATGGGGAGCAGGCATAGCAGCAGCACAACTCTGCTACATCCAGCAGCAGGTAGGCAGGGAGGAGATGGCTTTTAAGTATTCAAAACACATCTTCCCTCTCATTAGAAACAAATGGGAAGCGAATGGATTTTGCTAATGAAACCCCAGTATGGTACTTTAGGTTTAAATCAAAACCTGTCCAGTTAAATGTATCCTGTGGAAAAGGATGTGATTGCTCTAATCTTCCAGCTTCGAGTTGGTGGCAGCGGTAGCATATTGCCTTACAGAAGGGCTATGCTAAGCATATGAAAAGACAGAAAATAAGGAACAAATATGGTCTCAGACATACCTTGGTTTTATTCTTTGCTTTAGTTGTGAGAAAGGTGTATGAGGGGTGAGACAAGCTGGGGATCTATGATTGTAGCATCCATCTATGTTTGCTGGGCTACCCAAATCCTGCTTAGAAGGGTTTTTCCACAGAGCAAGAACAAATAGGGATTGATTTTTCAGACCTGTTTAGGACGTTTCCTGTTATGCACTGGAAAATCAAACAAGGGTGGTGGGTTTGTTGTCCTGGGGATTTTAGCTCTCATCTAAGGCAGCAGCTCTCTCAGGAAGCCCAGGAACTGACATCCCTGAGACGTTGGCCCCATAAGTCAATCCCAGTTTTTGCCTCAGCACCAGAAATATGGCATTTTGCTTGTGTAACGACAAAATTTGTTCTTTTCATACTGTGTATGAACATAGGGTGGTTTTTTACCCCCAGGGTGAATCATTTACTTCCGGCATGTGGAGTTGTGCTTCTGGATCCCTGGTTACCTTGATAACATCCTAGAATTAATAGACAATATCAATATCTAAAGCATCTGAAACCAAGTCCAGAGGTAGCCACTTAAAGTCACACAAACCCTCCTAAGTCCTACAAAAGCAGTGGCTGAATCAGTTTCTTGTTAATCCTGGATAGCCCAGTGAGGAGCAGCAGCTGTCAAAGATGGAAAAAATCACCCCATGCTCTGCCAGGCAGTCAGAGCTGCTCAGTAGTGAAAAAGATGACAAATGCGCCCAGTGCTTTGGAGTAAGCGATGGCTTCTGGAACAAGAAGGGTAGTTTAGGAGAAGTTGCATTTATTATCCTTGTCATCGCTTTTATTAGCACAGTTTTATGCTTTTTTCGCTTTCTGCTTTCTAGTTGTTTTTCTTAGAAGTGACCAGGCTGTTCCCCGTCAGTTGGGTAATGAGGGTGCAAAGCCCATTAATGAGAGCTGGAGGATGGGAACTGACATACTGTCTCTCCAGGCGTTTTTAACCCTCTGCTGTTCTTACCATAGAATCATCGAGTGGTTTGGGTTGGAAAGGACCTTAAAGATCATCCAGTTCCAACCCCCTGCCATGTACAGGGACAACTCAAATTAGACCATGTCGCCCAAGGAGCTGTCCATCCTGGCCTTGAACACTGCCAGGGATGGAGCAGTCACCACTTCTCTTGGTAACCTGTGCAAGCACCTCACCACCCTCACATTAAATAACTTCTTCCTTATATCTAATCTAAACTTCCCCATGTTAGCTTAAAACTATCAATCACCCCTTCTCCTATCAGCCAGAACAAACTCTCATCCCTAGTTCAGCAG
>NW_009936739.1:91723-109317 GCF_000696875.1 Nestor notabilis
GCAGGATGGACTCATGTTCCTCTTGTCCTAATTCACTTGTAATCACACACGAGCTCCAGGTTTTGCAGCAGCATTGCTTAGAGCGTAAATGAGCTTTCCACGGGATTATTGGGTTTTTCGTCCCTCATTAACTAATAAATCTCTTAGTAGATGATATCTGTGATGGATATTGTCCATGATCCGAGTAGGGCAAGTGATCATGTCCAGTCACTTTACTAGCAAGGAAAGGTTCATCATGGTGACTCCATGCACTGGCTATGGGCTGGGTGAGACACGTTGGTATTTGCAGTAGGGTAGGATGCTTGATCAGCCCCACTGCACAGGGCTTCTGAATGCATCTGGCCTCGCCACTGGCCACAGGAGAGATGCTTAAAATGAAGTAACTTCTTTTTTCGCTATCTTAAAAACATGAGATGCTAAAATATAGGATGATCAAGAGTATAACGTTTGTCTTGGACAGGTCAGTTGTGTGTCAGTTCGAGGGGTTTTTTAATTCCTGGACGTTTTTTTCAGGATCAACCCTCAGCACGTTTGTCATGGGGAAGGTGTATATTGACAGACATTTTTAGGCCAGGGCCATAGACATCACTCATCAGACAGCTCTGCAGCCACCGATGTGCATTTTCCAGGGAAGATGGGGACATATCTTCTGCAGGTTCCCTGTCCCTGTGGGCAGCGAGGGTGGTGGGGAACAAGCTGGTCCCATGCCGCCTGCTACATTCCCTGTCCCATTTGCAACCATCCTTTTTTCTTGATTGCATTTAAGCATATCCTGCCCAGATAAACCCCTGAGCCAGAACCCACAAGGTGATCTCACAGCCATTATTGAGAAAGAATTTCTTTAGCCTGGAGGGGGATGTGGTCCATTCCTTAGAGGATGCGGCTGCAAGGGACAAGGCACGTGTCATGTGATCCCTGAAGTAATGGAAATCTGCGTCCGAAGGTAAAGTGAGCTGGTGCTTTGCTTTCTTTGCACATCGAGCCAAGACAAAGACAAAACCCATGAGGACTCTGTTACTGGGGATGGCCTGACCCAGTGGGACATCACAGAGGAGGAAGCAGGATCCCCTACCAGCCTTGCTTCTTCTTTTTTCTGCACTAAAGGGGTTATACAAAGCAATTTCTGTCTATTGCCAGGGTCAAATAAACCTAAGACACTGTTAATTCTCTGGGGAGAGGAAAAACTCCTACTAACTCCTTGGAACCAAGCAGGAAAAGGAGAGCATGTAGTCCTCAATATTGCCCAGTGGCAAGTAGCAAGGAGGAGGAGAAGAAGGGAAAGATGAAAAAACTTGTTAGCACCCTAAGTATTCCATGTCAGGCAGTGCAGCACCCTGAAAGCTAGAGAATTTAATCAAGAAAGACCTTTCACACTGAATAGCTTCAGCAAGGAAGGCACTAGGGCTCAGCTTGGTGGAGGCAGTGAAGTCTTTCCAGTTGCTGTTGTGTTACCCATATTTTGGCTCATCTGGTGCTGATTCTGGGTGTCAGTGGATGAGCGTTTGATCCCTGGGTGAGCAGGCTGGGATCAGACTGTAGGATGTAGCAGCTCTGGGATTTTCCCAAAGCGTGTGGTATGTCCACCCTCTGGAATGGAAGCATGATGGGGAAGTGTCATTTGTGCATAAGAAAGAAGTTGTTTGGACAAGAAGAAATGAATGTAGAAGGCTTGGTAAGAGACTAGCCATGGGTGAATCCTCTTCTCCCTCGTAGGAATCCCTCTGTTAAAGCCATGGGTGATGCTCCTGCAGCTAGCCAGATCCTGGTTTGGATCTATGGCGATCCCAGCCCCAGGCTTCCTGAGCTTCCTTTCCTGGCTGTTAT
Source organism: Nestor notabilis (assembly GCF_000696875.1). Lineage (NCBI taxonomy): Eukaryota > Metazoa > Chordata > Aves > Psittaciformes > Psittacidae > Nestor > Nestor notabilis. The sequence continues at coordinate 93,548 of NW_009936739.1, forward strand.
CCACAGCAACCACAGCACTTTTTGAACCCAGCAAAGATGTTCCAAGGGCAATCTGCTTCTCCTTTGCTCTCCCTGTGTGTGCTGGGCTTAAAATTATGTATCCCTTCCCTTTTCTCCGGGCTCCATCAGAGAAAAGTTGTTTGACAGCTTTGCCTTCCGCTTGGGTAATGCAGTGCTAATAACACAAATGGTTTTCTTTGCCATCAGGACACAAGGTTGGGGTGGGGAACTGACCCATCTAGGTCATTAACTGTGCCAAAAGATACACTGTGTAACCTTTCCAGACAGTGACAGCTTCTCCCTCCTCCCTCTCTTCTTCCACTGCCTGATTTCCCCTTACATCAAGGAAAAGGAGCATTGCTCCTTGCTGCCAACCATGACATAAATATCTACCTGCCACACAAACCCTTGCAGGGGTTTTCTGTGGTTCAGCCAGCTCTCAGCCCATAGTCCAACATTTCGGGGCAATGAGGGGCTCGCAGCAGCAGGAAGGATGCATGGAGAAAGAGCAGATGAGTCTCAGGGGACATAGGAAGAACTGGTGCTACCTGCTTAATCCAGAGCTGGTATTTACCTGTGATTTTCCAATTGTCTTTGAGCCTCTCTTTTGAGCTGGTGTTGGGGAAAATATCTCGGACAAAGAGGGGTTCATTAGCAGAGAGCATCACTGGTCACAGCTGGAACATCCCTTTGGACAAAGGGCTAGGAGGCTTTATGTTCAGGGCTGAGAAGCCAAAGTGAACAAGAGATGTGGGTATTTCGGCCCTCCCCATTTTTCAAGTGCCTGGGTGTAGCAAAGTCCCCATTTGCTTACAGCACCCATAGCAGCTAGGCAAGGAGGAATAACCTCTCGTTTGCTGAAACTTTGCTGAAAGAAGAGCTCTACAAGCACTAAAAACATTTTTCCTATTAGTAGTTGCAAGTAGTGATTTATTTACTTGGCTCTGCCCGTGTCCCTGTTACCTTGCTGATTCACATCAGTGAAGAGCCACTGCTCCTTACTTATGTGAGAACCACCTCTCCACCCTCTCCACATGCTTAGTTTTGGCCTCAGATCCCAATTCACCTGCAGGGAACTGACTATTGGCCAGGCTAACATGATATTTTAGCTATGTAATGGAGCTGGATCCTGCTGGAGGAAGCTGGAGATGAGTAAATCTGACATGCGGGGAGCCCCTAGCACCCAAGGGTAATACCTGATATTGGGGGTTTCAAGGTTTTACTTAACACTTCTAACATTCTGAAAACCCCTCTCAGGGAATTCAACCGGGCTTCTTTAGCTGGGATTTTGATGGTGTCAGGTATTTACCTCACGCACTCAGAGCAGAAATGTCTATGTTGATATGCTGCAAAACATCTGCTTCCAGCCTAACCCCACTGATGAAACCCCCCAGGGACTTGTTGAACACTGCTTTGATCCAGCTTCTGCCCAAGCCCAGCCACTTCTCTGGCGATTTGTGCTGTCTCCTGCACACGTTTAACTCTTGCAGATGCAGTGTGTAGGGACAAAGGGGATGCTATGTATCTTAGCCTGAAATTCATCCTCGCACTGCAAATAGCATATTTATATATATAACGGGCAGATTTGCAAGTTGATATCCAGTCATGCACTGGAGAAAACATAGATTCTTTTCAAATAGAATAGTTTGTGTTGGAAGGTTTAAAGCTCATCCAGTTGCAACCCCCTGCCACAGGCAGGGACACCTTCCACTAGAGCAGGTTGCTCCAAGCCCCTGTGTCCAACCTGGCCTTGAACACTGCCAGGGATGGGGCAGCCACAGCTTCTCTGGGCACCCTGTGCCAGCGCCTCAGCACCCTCACAGGGAAGAACTTCTCCCTAAGAGCTCATCTCAGTCTCCCCTCTGGCAGAGTCTCCTCTCTCCCTTCCGCCTTTTCTTGTCCCTAAGGCCCTTGTTCAAAAGCCCCCTCCATTTCTTGTTGACCCCTTTAAGTACTGGAAAGCCAGACAAGCGTGATTTTCTCAGCTGGAGACACTGAGGCATAATCCAACTGGCTGTTGCTTGGAGTTACTGGATGCACAAATGAAGGTTCCTCACCTTTATTCACTTACACAGAGAAGGGACCATCCCTTCCAGCTGCCTGCTCTGTTTCCATCACCTGTTAGGCTGGTCTTCAAATACTCTGATGTCATAACAGAACAATGTCAGGGGTGCGGTGGTGCACAGGTACCATGGAGGCTTGTTTATGAAGCCAGTCCACTCTTCACTTCCCTATGCAATCAGCAGCTACTGCACAGTTTCATTCCCATATGAAAAATGAGATTTGCACAGGACTCTCATGGGGATACAAAGTACCAGAGTGATCTGGGATTAGGGTTTTGTGGTGGGGTCAATTTTGTTCTTTATTTCCTTGAGGAATTAAAGCAGTAGTAACATGGCTGCAAAGGCAGCGATCTCTTGGAGAAGTTCCAGGCTGGTTTGACATTCTATTACCCTGAATGACAAGAATTAAAAGGCAAAGGGAAGAAAACCAGAAAGAAATTCCAGCAGGCGCTGCTCCTCTTCTGCACTGCTTTCCAACAACTGAAGGTTTATTTGCACTGATTAAGCTGAAGTGAGCACCTCAATTGTGTTTTAATTCTCTTCAGGAGGCTTCAGAAAGCCTAAAAGCTCTTTTCTTGCATGCAGTTAACACCAAGGCAGCCCCCAGCCCTCCCAGGCACCAGGGATTTGGTGGTGGTAGCTGGGCTTTTATTATCTCTTCCCAAAACCAGGAGCAACTTGAGCCCGGGAGCAGGACTGATGAAGCTGCTGAACATTAAGCCGTCATTTTGGGAATGCTTTTTGCATTATTCACTGTGACGGTGCTGAGGTGCTGGTACAAGGCACTGAGAGAACCTGTGGCTGCCCCATCCCTGGCAGTGTTCAAGGCCAGGTTGGACACAGGGGCTTGGAGCAACCTGCTCTAGTGGAAGGTGTCCCTGCCCATGACTGGATACCAACTTGCAAATCTGCCCCTAATATATACACATATATAAATATGCTATTTGCAGTGCGAGGATGAATTTCAGGCTAAGATGCATGGCATCCCCTTTGTCCATACACACTGCATCTGCAAGAGTTAAACGTGTGCAGGAGACAGCACAAATCGCCAGAGAAGTGGCTGGGCTTGGGTGGAGGTCGGGTGCTGGTTGGCCAGAAAACGGGGGTTTTGCTCTTCTGTAATATTTATATATGTGAACTTCCAGCCCAAAACGAGATGTGGTTGAGACTTTGATGGAAAGTGTTTGGGATTTTTTACTTAAAAATATTAATTCCAGGGGGTATTTGTGAGGATAAAGATTGGTCTTGACGTGGTTTGATGGAGTAGGCTGGGGAGTTATTTCAAACTCTGCCTTAAATAACTGTACTCTGGGGGTGGGAAACAACATCTCTTTGGGCGGTTGAGGTCCTTGTATTGTAGTTCAGTAAGTGCACCATCAAATAGCTCTGCTTGGCTCACTAATACCACTTATTCCTCACTTTTCATGAAAATAAGGCATTTGTTATTTGTTTATGTTTTAAAGCTGTGGGCCCACCTTGCTGAAGAGAGGAGCTGCTTCTATTGTGGATGCTGCAGTTGGGATGCAGCAGCACAGCTCCTGATCTGGAGATGGAGGATACAGGTTCAGTTCGGTCAGAGGACCCAGGTCAGGAGCTAGCCTTTGCCCTGCTCACCCTGTGAGTATCCCGGCTTGGCTCAGGGCTACACCACTACTCATCCCCTGTGGGAAAACCAAAAGAGCCCTTTGCACTTGGGGAGAAACCTGTCGCAATGGTAAAGCTAAAGATCTATCAAGAGTTGGGAAAGGAAGGATAGTTTTAGGAGGATATTAAACTGTTGACATAGCAAGTGGGGGATGCTCTTAGGGTGATGTTAAAGAGCTGACCCCACAGCTCATCCCATGCCGGCCTGCTAAATGGTCCAAGCAGCTCCCTCAGAAGCCCTGCATCCAGCCCGTCCCTGCACACTAACAAGCTGCACATCCTTCAAAGAAACTGCCTAATTTATTTCCGTTGCTGTTTTCACATGACATTAACGAGGAGCAGTTGCCTGCTCGCTGAAGAATTCTGTCTGCTTAGTGCAAGGGATGGGGAACGGTGATTCCTGATGCCCTTATCCTGATACCCTCCTAATTAGGAGGTTACGCCACATCTCTGATGCTTGGGAAGCCTCTGAACCATGCCTGGAGGTGGCAGGTCACGATAGGCGTCTCCATGCCTTGCAGTGGGATGCCCATACCCAACGATCCCTCTTTTCCTTCCCCAGCACTGCGGCCAGGGTCGGCCCTTCCCAAGCAAAGCCCCAGCTCCAGTCTTCACTGACATCTAGTGGCAACGGGGACATTGCAGGGCTTACAGGGGGTGACTGCCTTAAGCTAAAAAGAGGGGTACAGCCTTTCATGCAGTTCCCCATCCCCCTTCGGATGCCATCCCCCTGGGGAAAGCCACTTTCCTCCTGCGCACTCCAGTCAAGGGACCTTGCAGATAGTGTCCCTGACACTAGTTTGGCTTTGCAGATATGCACATTGAGATTGGAAGGGCCTTAACCCATCTGCCTGCCTGACTCAGTAGTTTTACCTTAAGATTATGGGGAAACTTCATCCTCCTTTGTGCTAAAGAAAATAGAACTGTGTTTTCTAGTTTAAGGCACACAGCAGAGTGGAGATTAACGGCACGAACCCAGAGCATCTTCATACAGTGAATCCTGTTATTGCCTACTGCTCTAACTTTTATACCATTCTAACAGCAGTTATTTTTAGCCTATTGCTCTAGCTTTTATACCATTCTATTTGTAGCCTATCATGTTTAGTTCCTGACTTATAGTTTGTTTGTTAACACTGCTCGCTTTCTCACAACCAGTCCCACAATAGCCAGTCTCTTATCTTTATGCTCTCTCCTCCTCAGCCAGGTGTCTTGGTATCTTAAGCTCTCTCCTCCTCAGCCAGCTGGGTTGCTCTGCTTGATTGTACTTTCTTTCTTTAACTCTTTCTTCTCCAGCCAAGCAGTTACTTCTCTTTGGCAATACTCAAACAGTTTCCATTGTTTCCACACAGCAGCAGTCTTTGAATAATCCAGGGTGAAAAGGCTTTTTAAATATATTGTCTAGGGTGAAAAGACTAGATCCAGGGCTCATTAACTACAACAGCAAACCTCCACTGGCTGCAAGTTACCTGCTTTGTCACCCTTCTCACTGCTCCTTCTGCAGTCAGTAGCACTGCTGCCCTCCTCACCAAGGAAGGGTTCTGCAACATGCTACTGGGGGCATCAGTCACAAGGGTTCCTCACTTCTTTCCTATCTAAAGGACTGAAAAGTTTTGGCACTAGGGGTCAGCCTGGCTAAGCTTCAATATGCTCAATTGAGCTAAATGCTGTAAAAGGGGTAAAGAAAAGTAGTAGCGGGAAAGGCAGCTCCGGGATTCTGAAAATAATAAGGATATGGACCTTTTAGAGTGAGTACATAGGAGGCCATGAAGGTGCTCCAAGGGGATGAGGAGCTTCTATGGCTGTTGTTGCTGATGCCAATGTTTTTTTGCCACTCCTCTGGAGCCAGGCTGAGAGAGCTGGGCTGGGTCAGCCTGGAGAAGAGAAGGCTCCTTCATGGGAGAACTTACAGCAGCTCCAGTGCCTAAAGGGGCTACAAGAACCTGGAGAGGGGCTTTGGACAAGGGCCTGTAGGGACAGGACAAGGGCAATGGCTTCAACCTGCCAGAGGGAAGACTGAGATGAGCTCTGAGGCAGAAGTTCTTCCCTGTGAGGGTGCTGAGGTGCTGGCACAGGGTGCCCAGAGAAGCTGTGGCTGCCCCATCCCTGGCAGTGTTCAAGGCCAGGCTGGACACAGGGGCTTGGAGCAACCTGCTCTAGTGGAAGGTGTCCCTGCCCATGGCAGGGGTTGGAACTGGTTGAGCTTTAAGGTCCCTTCCAACCCAAACCAGTCTGTGATTCTACGATGATGTTGAGGTTAGGGGCCGAGATATGCCCATTTCCAAGGCGGTGGATTTCTCCCAATGGAGGTGTGTGACAGGCCACCTAAACTTATAACACTACTGAGGACAAGGGATGATGTTGGTCTGCATGTACAAAACCGATCAGTAGCACTGATAGTCACCCAGTGCAATCTATCCCCAACAATGCCTGCAGGTGAATGAGCTCTTGGGGCTGGTGCTGACAACTGGCCACTTTTTACCTCCTCCACCAAATAAATTCCAAAACCTCACTGACTTTGTTGCAGTGCTGACACAAATTTACAGCTTTTTTTTAATCTACACTGTTCTGACTGTCCCTTTATAAATGACAGAGCCCACCTCAGCCCCCATGATGCTGAGAATTGCGTATACAGGAACACATTATTTGATAGGAATCTGCCTAGTTTTTTTTTCTTCCCACTGAACATCCTTGTCTGTGTGTTGTGTGTCCACACAGGAAAGTAGTTCCTTCCCATTCATCTGCCAGCGATTTGGTCGATTCTCTGCCCTGGGAGGACTATCAGAGCATAACAGTCCAACCATCCCTTTTCTGCACAACTATGACAGGAGATAGTAGCTCTCAAGCCCCATTCTCAGCTCCATGGCAGGAGAAGCAGAGTGAGGGGAGCCTGACTCTGCTCCTGAGTGAAGGGTGAAAAGCCTAGAGAGTTGAGACTCCCCCTTCATGCCCATGATGCCTGATCTACAGTGATACCTGATTTAATTTACTGATTTTCAAGTAAATTAACTCCTGGGCAGACTTGGAGCCAAGTGGCTCTGCCATAAAATTCCTACACTAAGAAACTTTGCCAAAGAGGTGGGAGCAAACAGCAGCTGGCAGCCATGTATCCCCATTGCTCACTGCAGCCAGAGCCCAGCATTGTAAGGCCTGAGGTGTTCCAGGCTTGAAGCTAACTGCATTTTTAATGGGATAACATAGACGTGATATTTGAGGACCACGTTGTGCATGCAGGAAGGGGTTTTCCCCCAGTTCTCTTTCTCTTGCAATTCACTACTGGGAAGAAGCAAATAAAAGCCTGTAAATGTCACCTAGTGCAGAGTAGAAAAGCTGCAGGTGCTTCCCCGCCCTCATGGAGACGTTTTGTTCTCCCACCTTATCTCCACCTCCACGTCACATCATCAGGGCTTAGCGCAGCCCTGGCAGGAGCAGAGGGTTCTGCTGTCTCCATCCTGCTCCGGGCAGGGTGCAAGGGGAGGTAGTCCCCAGCAGCATATCAGAGTGTTTCCTGGTGATACCCTCATCCCAACTGCTGCAGCTCAGCTGAGACGTGCAGATACTGTTGGAGACAACAGTAGTGCATAGACCATAAGCCTATTGGCACAAGCATCCCTGGAAGGATTTGATGTGCATAAAGAAAACAGTTTTTCCCCATTTTGTATTGATTTTATTGTAGCTTTCAGTGCTAATTAGTTTGTGTTTTAAGCCATCCATAACTGATAAGATCTTCAAAGCTTCAATGTGTTGCTCTAATTCTTCCATATTTTTATTTCTTTTATTTTTTCCTTCTGAACTCCTGCAAGGGATCCTCTGGGATTCCACAGATCTTGCTTTCTGTTTACTTTAATCAGCTTGCTTTTCTTCCTCAAAACAAAGACAATTAATACTGCAAAGGCTTCTTGGAAATTTCTCTACATAGAGAAGAAGAAAAGGGGAGCATATCTTGTTAAAGGATGAATTTCCTGATTATTTCCTCCCTTTTTATCTGTTTTGCTGCAAGATAAATGACTCTAGCTAAAAAAGTGAAGGGCACCCATACAATCGGCTGCCTTGGGAACCACAGCAAGTGAGTATGGTGAAAATAAGGTGACGGGGTGTCACATCCCATCCAATGACACAGGATCACCGGGCTGGGGATCCTGAGTCTTAGAATCATAAAATCCCAGAGTGGTTTGGGTTGGAAGGGACCTTAAAGCTCATCCAGTTCCAAGCCCCTGCCACGGGCAGGGACACCTTCCACTAGAGCAGGTTGCTCCAAGCCCCTGTGTCCAACCTGGCCTTGAACACTGCCAGGGATGGGGCAGCCACAGCTTCTCTGGGCACCCTGTGCCAGCGCCTCAGCACCCTCACAGGGAAGAACTTCTGCCTCAGAGCTTATCTCAATCTGCCCTCTGGCAGGTTGAAGCCATTGCCCTTGTCCTGTCCCTACATCCCTTGTCCAAAGCCCCTCTCCAGGTTTCCTGGAGCCCCTTTTAGGCACTGGAGCTGCTGTAAGTTCTCCCATGAAGGAGCCTTCTCTTCTCCAACTGACCCAGCCCAGCTCTCTCAGCCTGTCTCCAGAGCAAAGCTGCTCCAGCCCTCGCAGCATCTTTGTGGCCTCATCTGGACTCCCTCATGCAGTTCCACATCGGTCTTGCTTTAGGGGACCCAGAGCTGTGCTCAGATGCTGGAGGCAGCATGCTGGATAGCTGGCAGTGGTGGTTCATACTGGAGTGCCTGCAGGTAGGGCTCAGAACGCTGTCACAGCCTGGGTGCTTGTACAGGCTGTCTAGGACACGACCCACACCAGGAGGGTGTCTGCAGGGTCTCTTCGCTCTCCTCCTTCCAGAGAAGCCAAGCAGAAAGTTTGGGGTAATTTTTTTGCTTTTCTCATGTTTTCTCCCTGCTGGAGCTGATTTATCCCTATGGCTTGCAGAGCTACATCCAAGAGGGACAGGTTTTGCCTTTGTAGTACATGAGATTGCTATAAATAATTACCTTCTTGGTGTCAACCAGAGCCCACACAGTCCGTAAAGCTTCCTGACCTTGTTATTGTGCTTCGATGTGACACCAGGCTGCTGGCAGCGAGCTGGCCCCGACATAAAGGAAGGGGCTGCCACATCAAAGGACACATTTCTCTCCAATGTGACACCCCCACTCTTTTTCCTAAAATCATCCACTGCCTTTATGAGACCCTGGAGGCTGGGGGAAGAGCTCTGCCCTTGCTGTCACTCATGTTCCGGGGTAGTCACAATTTGCTCCAGCTCTGTGGCCATCCCTCCATTGTGAACAGTGTGCAAAGCTTCCCACAGTATGCGTCTGCAAGTCTTGAAAGCAAAAATAAATACCACTGTTTTGTTTAACCCTGGGCATTGAGTTTAAAAATCAGCAGTCTCAAGGCAAGACTGCAGCAAGTTCAATAGATTATCCATAAGTGATGTGTGTGGGAGTATCCCCTGAGAGCCACAAAAACTGGACATTTAATATAAAATTATCCTTTACTGCCTCAAACATCTCTCCTGCGAGTCCATGTTTTACTTCCCCCGGTGCAGCAATAAGCAGGAATTAACAGGGAAAAAGGGGAAAAGGATTGTGTTGCAAATCTATCTGGGTGATTTCAGTGCTGTAAATTATAGATGTATACGGTACAAAGGAGTGGTGGGATATTAATTCCTCCTGTCGAGAATCACAGACCCAACGCTTTAATTTACTGCTAAATAATAGGGGACTTTGTAAGATACTCGACAAAGATAAAGATGCCTCTGTAAATCAAAGAGCTCATAAGCACTTATGGATTAGTCTATCTTGTATGTGTACTTAAGTGGTTTATATTGTTCTCACAATGCAGAAATAAGCAGGCATTGAACTGATGCTATCTGGAAAAATAAAGGCTGAACCTGTGAATCAAGTGGTTCCTGCAAATCTTCTTTTGCAGTTGTAGAATTGCACTTTGAAAAATGGGACTTCAGAGATTCTGAAACATTTAGAGACGAGCCCAAAATGTGCCCCACAGGAGGCAAGGGATGCAGTCAGTGGGGCCATCACCAAGAGCAGCAGGTAGGGCAGTTTGGGGAGGACCCATCCCACTTTGGGGTTTGTTTCAAGTCTATGAAGAGATCTGAGGGTGTTGTTCTGCAGGCATGGATTCACGCAGGCAGTGCTGAGACACCAGGAAGCAGAGAAGAGCCTGGGGATGAGCATGATTAGTCTGTGCCTGAGGAGTTACTCAAGCTCCACGATGTCCTGCTTGGCAGCTCAGTGCTGTCTCCTGGAGGATAAATAAACCTTGTCCAGCTAATAGCAGGGAAGAACAGCCACACCATACTGGATCTGGCAACAATTTTGCCACAATAGTTATCCCTCCAAAAAGCTCCTGGCAGGTGGGAGACAGCAGTGTGGATTTACCATGAACATCAGCGAGCTTACCACTGCTCGCAGGGCACCAGCCCTGCTGGCTCTGTCTGAATTGTACAGACAAGCTGCCCTGTTGGCAGATTGATGGAAGAGGAACCTCCAGCCGGGGATAGAGACAAAGGCTTGAGGAATATCTTTCCCCAGCACAGCTGTATTTAGTCGAGGACATTTCTCTACAAGCAGGTGCATCTGAATAGCAATTCATTAGATAAATGAACCTCATCAACTTTCTCTGCAACAGGAGATTGGGAACAGGGGAGATGTTGAGAGAAGTAATTCTACAAACTAGTGAGTACTGTGGAGTAGGAAATTTTTGGGGTTAAGCCAGACATCCCCAAGCTTTCAGCTTGGAACCATGGTGGGATGGGCATGGATGCTTTGAGTGCCATGGCTCAGATGTCCAGATGACATCAACCGCTGTGACCAGCCAGGTCATGGTCTCTACAGGGGGACACTTGCGTTTTGATTCAGGATTGGGCCAGGGCAGTCCCACTCACAGCTTACTTCAGAGGAAGCAGGAACCGGTGTACATCAATGGTCCTGCTCACAGGGGAAGATGATGTCCCCATCATGGAAGGATCTTCCATAGGGGAAGATGAGGCTGATGCGAGCAGCCCTGGGCGAGGCAGGAGCATGTGTGTGGTGGGAGCAGACTGGGAACACAGAGCAGGTTTTCACATCAGAGATATTCAAAGTATGGACAAATGAATGGGACGAGGGCTCACCTTTACTTTTCCAGCTCTCTGGTGTTTTTACCCATTTAACTCAATGCCTGGACATGTACGAGACCAGCTTTCTAGCAGAACTGCCCACCAGGGCCGAGCAGAGCTGGGTACCATCCTCAGCATTTCTGATCCTGCCAACAGAACACAGGAGAGTCGAAAATGGACTTTACTTTCAGGAGTTTTAGGAGGGCACTGAAGTGCAGATCTGGAAAAGCTCCAGTGGCAGCAAAACCTCAGGTCTGCACATTGTTCCCATGTGTGCTGACCTAACGGATGAGCTGCAAATTCTCAAGCTGATAGTGCCTCCCACCCTCTGCTCCAAGCAGGCACAAAGACTCAACTCCCTGCTCGCAGGAGCCACATGCTCCATGGAGCCAACATCCATGCATCCCATGGGATATTCTGCACCCATGGTAGCCAATGGCCCCATCAACACGAACCACAGCACTGCAGTCTGCCGTGTTCCAACTCCAATCCTGGCAAGATCAGGCTCCCAAAGGCTCAAGTGATTTTCTTTTGCTAATGCTGTTGAAAGCCGAGGCAGCTCCAATTTGCCCAGAGCTGCTTGGTTGTAACATGGCACCGCAGGGAAGGGCTGTACAGAAAACCACATGTGACAGTGAAAGCATTTTGCTGGAGTGCAGCATGAGAAAAACAAATTACTATGGCATAAACGAGCAAATCCATCATCGGCAGGAAGAGGAGGAGAGAATTGGTTTAAGGCTCCACGTACAAGACTCTGACAGTAATCATCTAACGGCCTTTTAAATGTCAAGGGGGATGAGCATGGTTTAATAGCAACAGAAATGCTGCCAAACTGGGTGATGTGTAACAAAACAGACAGATGGATAGATCTACCTATTATCTGCTCCCTGGAGAAAAAAAAGAGGGAGATAATTCAGGTTTATGCTCTATCTAGTGTGTAAATCTCAGAAGGTAATGTTTTATCAGAAAGGAAAAAAAGAATTAGTTTGTTTTCAGAGCTGTCCCTGCCATCAGCCAGATGGCACAAATTCAGCTGCACAAATGAGATACACATATTTAGAGCTAGCTGCAGCCCTGGCAGCATTACACCCAGGAACACTGAAAGGATGGGGCTGTGCGGCAGCACATTAGTCTGTGCCAGGTGGCTGTGCGCGCCCATGGCTCCTGTCAGCAGTGCTATAATGAAGAGGAGAGACCAAAGAAGGGATGTGAGGGGAAGGGGCCACAGCAAAGCTGCACAGCAGGTTCACCATTTGCCATATCAGTCGTGAAATGGTTTTGCTTTCAAGCTCTGCACGTGTGAGCCTTGACGTGATGCATTGGAAGGAGGGGGGTCCAGAGTGGGGTGTCTGGCTGCTGCCTGACCCTTCCCTGCCAGGCTGGTGCTAAACAAAATTGTGAGGGTCTCAAGCCCCTCTGACTCAGTTGGAAAAGCCCATTCCTTTTGTGAGGGTGCCCCAGGTGCTTGCGTGGTCTGGCTGGGCCTTGCAAGGACCCTCCTGTGGCCACTGCACACAAGGCTCCAGGGTCAATCCTTGGGCTCTTCCACCTCAGATGCCTTCATACCATGTTCTAATATACAAAGAGTGACTACAAAGAAGATGGAGACTCCCTTTTTACAAGGAGTCCCATGGAAAAGTGGAAGGGTGATGGGCACGAATTACTCCTGGGGAGATTCTGACTAGACAAAAGGAAAGTTTTTCACAATGAGAAAAATCAGCCACTGGAATAATCTCCTCAAGGAAGTGGTGGACTCCCCAGCGTTGGACATTTTTAAGATCTGGCTGGACAGAGTGCTGGGACATCTAGTCTAAGCCATGCTTTGCGTGTATATTTAGAAGCAGCAGAAGAAAAATCACAAGCAAATGAACAGCTCAGTATTCAGAGCAGGCTCTGAGCCATGCACAGGCAGCACGGCACCAGCTAATGGGAGATCAGAGCACTGAATTACCTGCTCAGCCATCGGGGCTCATCTGCCTTCACACAGCATGGGGCCAGGCTGGGGGGATGAGGAGATGTCATTCAAGCCCTTTACTTGGATGTGCCAGTACCAAGAGGCCACATTGTGGTTTTACGGATGCCCTGAGAGCCAGAGTTTTTGCTAGCAGCTTTACCAGGTTTACTTATATGACAGATCTCTATGTATAAAAGGTCTAAAATGTGCTGTTGCAGAAATAAAACTAAGGGCTTACTCATTTTGGATAAGCCACCATTGAGAAAGCTGTTGCATGCATGTTTAAAGTGTTTTTCTTCTGGTTGGCTATTTATACCAAAATGTCTTGGAGGGAAATTTGTGATTAAATTCATGTGTGAGATACTTTTATTCATGCTGGAAACCCTTCTTGCTTAGCCGGGAGCAGAGCTGTTGGAGCCACTGAAAGCAAAGCACAATTCAGTGTAAACCGCATGGAATCCTAGAATCAACTATGTCGATTTTTATCAACTATGATGACCTTTAAGATGATCAAGTCCAGCAGTGCCAAGGCCACCACTAACCCCTGGCACTCAGGCCTCGGCTACATGGGCTGTGAACACTTGCAGGGACGGTGACTCCAGCACTGCCCTGGGCAGCCTGTTCCAATGCCTGAGCACCCTCTGGGCAAGGAATTGTTCCTCTTCTCCATCTAAACCTGCCCTGGGGCAGCTTGAGGCTGTTTCCTCTTGTCCCCTCCCTTGTTCCTGTGAGAAACAAGCTCACTTCACCAATTTTAGCTGGGGACAAAGTCTGTGGAGCAAAGAATACTTTATTTACAGCGCTGGGAGCTTCACAGGGGATTCCTCCTCTGTGGCTCAACTCTGGCTTTCCAAAAGGCTCATTTTTATCTTTCATATTGTTACATATTCATAGTTTTTCCAAGGACAGGCGGCCTGTATTACAGTTAGTTCCAGGAACTCATTAGCTGAAGTCTCTTCACTTCGGCACCTGCGCATTGCTCTCTGGTGGTCCTGGGCTGGGGTGTCTGGGATTAAGTAAGAAGTCTTCCTCACGATGCTCTCATCGCCTTTGGCACAGTTAGTTGCTTCTGCAACCGCAAGACCAGCTGAAACTGGCCCTATCAATGGCTTCCTTCTGTTGCTTTAGCAAGTGTTATGCTTATCTTACACTCAGGATAAGTTAGACTAGATTACCAGAAACTACTTTCCAAAGCTAGGCTGCTGGTTTGCTTACATATCCATGTAAAACACTGTAATCTAACCCACACTAATATTGCCAAACTTATGAACATTAAACAAATAATTGTGTTAGCTGAAGCAAACTTTCCCCATTCAGTTATTTATCACAATTCCACCCTTCTTCTTTTTACTTGCTAATTTTGCTGAAGTGCCATACGTCTCCTTCCCCGCCCCCCCCCCCCCCCCCCCCCCTCCCCCCCCTTAATTTTCCTTTCTCTTAGTTCTTTTTGCAGAATCATGATCTTTTGATCCCTGGATGTATACAATAAAATGAGCCCTAATTTCTTTCACCAAGTAACTCCTAATAACCCATCCCAGCAACCAGCGTCTATCACGGATTTCCATCTTTGGACTGGTACATGCGCTATTTTTGGAATATCTGATTTATACCCTCACCTTTGCATCCGAAAAGGTTATCATTTGTTATCTGAGAGCAATTTGCACTTGTGCTCCGCAGGGCTCTGTATGACTTTGGAGGCTTGGGGAACCACGTTCCAGTTGTGGAGTTGGTTCTTAAAATTCTCTAACATGGTGTTTCTCCCACTGAATGCCTCTTGTCCAATTGTTAATGAATTTAACACCCACCCATCTGGTCTTCTGTTTCCCTCCTTGGTGAGTGTATAATTCCATTTCAGGAATTCTCGAGGACTTAAACTTGTGCCCCTCCATGGCCATTCTTCTGTCATTAAAGGTCCCCCACAGACCCAACAGTTAGTTACATTTAATTCTCTGGTTATTTCTGTAGCCAAATTCAGGAATAAGTTTTGACCAAAAGTGGGAAATCCCAATTCATCTTGTAGCTGTTTTTGTAATTTTTAATATATCCCGTTGGGGATTTTTTTTTTTGTTTGTTTCATCTTTCTTTGTCCCAAAATTTTAGTTACATTCTTAACCCTTTCTTCCTTCACCATATCTTGTATTCCCCCTCCATCTGATATGTCCCAGTGTCCAGCTTTGGTGAAACATATCCAGTGTTCCTCCCTACGGCAACCTACTCCTAGTCTAATCCCCCCTTTTCCTAAATTTCTTGTTACCCAATATTCTCGTCCTCCCTATTTGCATATTTCTAATTTCATTGGCAGTTTATGTGCGTGTGCACAACTATAGTATAGAGTGTCTGGCTGCCCTAGGGTGCCTTCTGGGAAAAATTTTTGCAAGGCAACTGTTACCAGATATTAAAGTGATTAGTGATAACAGTAATATCACCAGGAGCAGAGGTCCAGTATAACATATACTCCCATCTCTCAAGCCTATTGGGGTGCGACCAACAGCTGAGAATTGTTTCTTCTCGATGGCGAGTATAGAGGTCAACCTGGTCTTGCCCTCCATCCTTTCTGATTTTGCTCTTATCCTGACAGCCAGACAATCCTCTGTCTTTGCCTTGGAATCATAGATTGAAGTTGGTATCTTAAAGACTGATAGATTTTCTGATTAGGTTGATCTATATTAAGTATTTCTTGATGTGTTCTACAGCAATAATACTTAATCCACCTGGCTTTCTCTGTTGGGGCTGTATATCCACACTGGATACACCAGAGATCATAGACTTGGGAAAGATATTGTTCCTGTCTGCCACGGGGACCTAAAATGAAGTTGTTACAATTATTACACTTCACCCTTACATATATATATACATGACAATTACAATAGCAGCAGAGTTGAGTTGACGAGGTCCAGACGGGTCCAATTATGGAGATGTTCTTTGAGGTTTTCATCGCTTGTTACTCCCGTTTGGTAGCGTTGGCCCCCATTTCAGGGGATTCCTCAGGATTTCTTCCTGTTGAAACAG
>NW_009936739.1:109468-109869 GCF_000696875.1 Nestor notabilis
TGTCCAATTATGGAGATGTTCTTTGAGGTTTTCATCACTTGTTACTCACGTTTGGTAGCATTGGCCCCCATTCCAGGAGATTCCTCACGATTTCTTCCTGTTGAAACAGAAGCTCAAGACTTCCTTCTCACAGTTAATTTTAAGGGATTTTGTTGAGTCTCTACTGTCCATTCCTCTGGTGGTTCTACGGGTCCTACAACCCTTGTGATACGAGTACACCCGTTGTCACAGCCATGGCTCCAGACGCCGCTGCCCCTTTAAGGCAGTGCTGGGAGGACCGCGGCAGGCCGGAAGTGGCTGCGTGGCGCTCTGAGTTCCGCTGCGTCTCCGCGGAGTTCCGGCCCTTCTGGTTCCGGTTGTGCAGGGCCTCATGGCGATGGCGGCGCGGGCAGGGGTCCGTG